>NW_023396912.1:2344152-2644152 GCF_011125445.2 Fundulus heteroclitus
AACTGAACAAAAACCCGATGCACAGACCAACATGTTCCCTGCTTCTGGCTCACGGCAGTAGCACCACTGTTGTTGACTATGATCAGCTGCTGCTGCTGGTTTTGGCGCAGAAAAGTACTTGGCTAGCAGCTCTGGAATGATACATTTCTTAAAGAAGTCACGGGCACATTCCAATTCTTTGTGAAAGAAATGCACATCAGGTGTGATGCGTTCAACAAATGGTGAAGTGCTTCCCCTTAAAGTCCACAGAATGAAATCACAATATGGTTTGTCAGTAACAAATAGCTGCATCTGCACTTGATGATAGTATGCATGGTCCCGCTTCAGTCTAATTTTTTCTTGCGCATCTTTTTCAAGGCAAAAGTGAGCAACAGAATTTACTGCCTCATTAACAGAAAGGTCCTTTACAGAAAATGGGCACTTAATTTCTATGACACCTGAACCACAGCAGCTGCAGGAAACATATCCATCAGGTGAGGCCCCAATAAATGGGTGCAGGGGTGAAATCCTGAATCCAGCTGTTTCTACCATGACATCCGTGTGTGAGAGGCGATGCTGCATTTCATAGTATTTTCTTGCCAATTCCTCGTGCTGGCATCCCCATCTGAAAAAAAAACACATTAGTTTTGGACAATAGTAATGCCACCCCACGTTTGTACCTCCCTGCACTTTCAAAAGGATACTACTTGGTTTTACACTCCAGCTTTTTTAGAATAGTACTTCCTGGATTTACCCTTCCTGTTATTTTACATACATCACATTCACTTGACCATCTGGAAATTAAAGTTTTACACATAGGAGCAGATACACACTGCATGCCCTATTTTATCCTAACCCTTCTATGCTCTTGAATACCTGGTAGCCTCACTGGTGAAATTATGGGACTTTGGGTAGCATATTTGTCTTATCAGAGACACTGCAGGCTTTCTGACATCTGTCTTTGTGGCTGCTCTGAAGGTAGATCCTGTTACCCTACCACTCCTTTGCTCAAACCAGATTTTGGACTTGGACTGGGCTCTGGTCTCCTCCTCTACAATATCACTCTGAAAAAATGACGATCAAAACTGTTACACATAACATTTTAAGTTGGCACAGACTGTACACATGCAGTACATGATAGCTTTTAGATTTCAGTTATTAGCTCCTGTTATTTTAAACAAAATAAATATGTTCTGTACCTGTTCTTTGGTCACAGCTATGTCTACAAATAGTGTTTCTGCTCGATCTTGTAACTCTGCCAGGTTGAGGTCTCTTGCCTGCTTGTCATACAGGATGGTGAGGGGTTCTGGTAGATCCAGCATGACAGCCTTTGGCACATAGGATGCTGCATACTCTTTGACAACAGACAGGACTGCTGGTTTGATGATCTGGTCCTTTTGTGTGCGGCATTGGGAGAGGTTGTTGTAAAGTTTGGCTTGCTCAGAGGTGGGAAAGCTGGGGGGGCAGAATGACCTTTTGAAGATTGTCCTTTTTTATATTGTTGAGAGTTGTTAAAAATTATGTCCTTGCCCTGCTGATACTCCACTTTCTTTACAGAGTCCTCACTTGGGGTGGCCCATTTGCACTTCTTAGATGTTACAGCTATCGCTTCATTTCTGCCACTGTTATGCTGCCATATGCTGAACAACACAGCTGACACATGGGAACAGCTCTCACCAAGTCCAGCTGTGCAATTGCAGTGGGCTCCCAAGACAACCCCATCATTCTTCACCACCATCCATGGCTTTAACTGCGGGTCATTAAGCCTTTGGGAATGATTAACCTATAAGTTACATGAAATTAAAAATGTCAGCTACCTTGGTTGAGAACATCAAAGATACAAACTAGCTTCAGATAGCCAGACGCACCACGGATAGCTAGCCAAGCTAACATAAACAAACAACCCGGTGTTGTGCGCAATTCTGTTCCCCCGTGAAAATCTGTTCTCCCTGTGTCGGGAGCGCGCTTTACAGCCGTTTTCACGGCGCTTCTAATTGATTTCTCGTATGATCATGTCAAGGTTGTAACATTCAGTTTATTCGGCAGCTGTTTACAAAATTGTAAAATAGTTGTTTCACCGAGAAATCAATCAGAAGCGCCGTGAAAACGGCTGTAAAGCGCGCTCCCGACACAGGGAGAACAGATTTTCACGGGGGAACAGAATTAACACCGGACCCCTACTAGCCATGCTAACGTTACACTACCGATTAAACTGGGACACTTACCCTTCCAGTGATGATAAAGCAATTTTTTGCTTGAAGATTCCACAGCTGGATGTTCGTTACAAAGCCAGACTGAGTCCATTTGTAACCCTCCAAACTTTTGTAGGCTTTTAGAGAGTCACCCGAGAAGGACGATGGAAAGTTTATCAGATAGTTGTATATATCCGGATACTGCAGATCTGGGACGTCTTTTTCAGCGGAGATACTTGTGAAAAGCACCCCGGGGGCATTGTATGGGTCGGTAATATTTAATCTATTTAATTTTTTAATATAAAGCTCAATATCATTCGAATTAAAGTGAGATGAGTACTCCGACGGTTTGAAAGCTTCGGCGCTGGCGCTGGTCATTTTTACTGCCAAAATGGTGTCCCGAACACTGGTAGTCACGTGGGGTCCGGATCTCTATATAAAACTCATCCCACCTTAATAAAGGACCAGAATACTCTGTTTGTTGCTGAAAGACGATATATAAAATATTGATTAAAACAATTGATTTAACCTTTATGAACAATAGCATCATAGTTTAGAAACAGTTATTAAAATATATGTGTAGTCTTACTTAAAGTTTCAGAGCACATTTTATTCAACCTGGGCAGCTTTACTTTGTAATAAATAAATGGTTTTTTTCCAGTTCTGACCTTCTTGCTGCTCTGTACAACAGATCAAGGTTGGTAAACTTGTGTCACAGTAAAATACTTTTGAATATCTGAAATATTCTTTCGGTTCAAATGTACACCCAAAAATATTATGAAAAAAGCTAATTTTGACAATTAATGAAAATGTTGTTTTTCTGTCTTATTGTTGAAAACTAAAATCATGATCGTATCATTTCAGTCGTCTCAGCTGGTCTGACTGTGAGTCCCAGCAGATCTCAGTTCTTTGAAGGAGACTCTGTGTCTCTGAGCTGTGAGGAGGACAACAGCTCTGCTGGATGGACTGTGAGGAGGAACACAACCAGAGGAACCAGGACTCAGTGTGGAGATGAATGGGGGAAACCTGCTGGTTCTACCTGTAACATCCCCTACCTGGTCCCAGAGGACAGTGGAGTTTACTGGTGTGAGTGGAGAGAGGGAGCAGCCAGCAGCAGCAGCGTCCAGCTCACTGTCACTGGTAAGATCAGACTGTGGAGTTAGTGTTGATGAAGCTGTGTGGAAATGGATGAAATGCTGTAGTTTGTCTCTGTGTTGAGGTGGATCAGTGATCCTGCAGAGTCCTGTCCTCCCTGTGATGGAGGGAGATGACGTCACTCTGAGCTGTCACACAAAGACCGCTCCCTCCAACCTCCCAGCTGCTTTCTATAAAGATGGCTCCCTCATCAGGACTGAGCCTGCAGGTCACATGACCCTCCACCATGTGACCAGCTCTGATGAAGGCCTCTACAGGTGTAACATCAGCGCTCATGGAGAGTCTCCATCCAGCAGCATCTCTGTCTCAGGTCAGCAGGATAAAGAAAATGTTCAACTGTGAGTTTGAAAAGACATTATTTATCATTTCATAAATATCTTTATTTCAGGGCAAACATCAACCACTTCTGGTCCTACAACCTCTCCTTCACCTACATCAGCCTCTCCACCCCCCAATCCCCACTGTGTTCCCTACCTTCTTCTGTCTCTTCCATCTGTGATTGTTGTGGTTCTCCAGGTTCTGATTCTGGTTCTACTGGTGAGACTACATGCTCAGAGAAAATCTGAAGGTGAGAGAAACGTTCCTTCATCCGTTCTCTGTTACTGAAATAAAACTAAAAAAGTTCCACCTAAAATAGAATTACAGTAAATTTCGATTAATTTGGTTTTATTTTAGGTGATTGGGAGCAAGTAAGGGAAAGTTCACAACAGAAAAATTACTATAGCGTTATTAAAAATAGAAAACTGATATTAAATTAAATGCGAAACTGAGTCAGGAGCTTTTTAAAGTGAACAAAATGTACATGTTTTGTTGTTTGTGAATAGTTGAAAAAAATAAAGGAAGTAAATGACTGATATCAGCCATAAAGCCATTTCCTCTCTAGAAACAAGGTTTTTTGACATGCATTTTTCTGAACCTGACTCATTTTGAGTATTTCTGTTTCGAAGCAGCAGTGAGTTTTCCAGAAATGACACTTTATTGACAGACCAACATTGTGTCATTTGAAGCAAATGTAACATGTGTCGTTGAAACCTTGGTTGGCCACACTGTTCAGTCGATCCCTCAGCTCTGCTCTAAAATATAGATGTTTTTTATTACTCAAAAATGAATAGATCAAGATAGACAACTATTTATCTGATGGTCTGTAGTTGGTGTAACTTGGTAAATGGCAGTAAATGTTTCCCCTCTATGATTGACGCTGTGCTGCAGTTTGTGTTTTTTTTCTGCTGACTGAATCTGAAAAACACTCTGTGGTCGTCCAGTTTCCTGTTCATGAGGTTCCGCTAAAGACAGTCCGGATCATTTTCTACTAATAGACTGAAAAATACTGGCTGAAGACAAAATATAAAACAATAACCTTAACTTCATGTCTCAGAATAAGCTCATTTCTTTATTCCATTATTATTGCTTTCTCTGACAAAAACATTCTTGTCAAGGACAGCAAACCAAAGTTTCAGGATGCTGATATTCTTTTGTCTCTTTTATTCTTTTTGATAGCCTTTTTCCAATTTATTTTTGGCCTTTAATGTCATTCAGATATCTCAGGTCAACACGAGTCAAGGACCAAGGGTAAAACTGCTCTTCTCCAGCTCCTTCCACGTGTTTCTCTTTGTTGGTCAGGTCCACTTTTATTGCATGTTTTTCTATGTTCATGATACTGTTGTAGTAAAGAGTCAATGTGACAGAAAAGAGAACATGGTTGAACATCAGAGATACATCTCCAAACTGAAGGACTCAATATACCTAAAGATAAGGATTTAGTCATATCCAAAGTAGCAGAGAACTAGTCACTAAAACTGAACTAGAATAGAAAACAAGACAATTATTAGATTAATTTTTAAATGAAATGGAATTTCATTTAAAAATGGAATTTAAAGTAAGTTCTCCCCAAATTATAAATAACTCACTAATTAACTTTAGCACAACTCTAAAATGTATGACAAAATTACTTTGCTACACTGTAGTGTGGGGGAAAAACCATCAAACCTCAGAGATTATGATACTTTGGATGCTTTAATTGGCTTCAAAACCTGTTTTCAGCAGATTGATCGGAAAGCTGTAATGATTATTATAACAAGATATTTGTTCCAACTAAACAAGAATATTTTTTGGGTTGTTGAGATTGCCGTATTTTTATGTATTTTCATAACACCTGGTGCACAGAAGTAAAAAAGATCGTAAGCTTCTGTTCCCCACACCAGGAATTTCTAGCAGTTAAGTGCAGACGTTTTAAACTGGCTAGAGAGTTTAGCTCAGTGATTCTTATTGTTTTTTTTTTAGTATTGCCCTAAAGCTAATGCTAATACAGCAGAGGTGTTTTTACTGCTTTATCAGTGGACTTATGGACAGCAACCCAGATGTGGCTGTGATTGTAGCAGGGTTTTTTAATCATAAGTTCAATAAATTCATTATGTTCCCTACCAGAGACAGTAACATAACAGATCAAGTCTACAGCACTTTTTATGCTCCCATGAGCATAAAAAGCAGCTGCTGCTCCTCACTTTGGTGCATTGGATCCAAATGCAGTGGAGATGATACCTGCCTACAAGCCACTGACCTGAAGAACCAGAACTGTGACCAAAACCTTTCCAGTTCGGACTAAGGAGGCCTACTCAGCTTTACAGGACTGTTTCGAACACACAGACGGGGATGTATTTAAAGAAGACACTGATCCAACGATCAGCTGTGCTGTCTTATATTCACTTTTGTACTGATGCTGTCCTACCCATGGACCAATGTCCTAACCAGAAACCATGGGTGGGCAGCACAGTGTGGTCCCTGTTGAAAGCTTGAGATGCAGCATTCAGATTAGGAGACCAATTGGCCTACAGCAGGGCTAAGAGTGAATTAAAGGGGAAGTCCGGTCAACAAGGAAAAATCAGTGGCTCATTAGCTATAACTACAACAAATACATTTGTAGTTATTTAATGAATTTAGCCTTAATCAATACGAAAATAAAAGCATAAATTATTGTCTGGATCACTGTGTATGGGGGCGCCTGACATCACATCCTGTGACGTCTTTGTGTGGTAAGGCACTGCGCTTTATAAGCTAAATCAATAGGAGCTGTTGTACACAGCTGCGATTAACAACAATTATTTCGGATTTCCAGAGGACTTCATTGAAATTCATGAGAGCTATTGTTGAAGCAACAATGTCCACGTGCATGGCAGTTGGATGTAACAATACATCTGGTAAAAGTGGAAAAAACATCAGTTTTTTCACTTTTCTCATTCATGATCCACGAGGTTCTTTTGTTGGATTACCTACCTGAAGAGAGAGGATTCTCTTCTGGCCAGAGAGAAACAACGTCATATGCAGCCAACATTTCGAAGAAGAATGTTTTGAACATGACAGAGCGAGGATTTTCGGTAGGTTTTTCTTTTTTATAATGTAGAATTTGCTGGAACATTTGTTTACCGACCAGAGGGGCGGAGTGATACAACGTATTAAGCATTTAAATTTAAATTAATACTAATTTTACATTTAAGAGACATAAAAAGACAAAAAATAAGCATTAAAGTACAGTTTATGGGTTGGGTTCTACAGTGTTATAAGATGAGTATAAAATTCATCTTTAGAACCAATCTCTGCTCAAAATGGTGATCTGCACCGCCTAATCTACTTTCAGCAGTTATCAGTTATTATAACCGTAAACTGCAGAAAATATGGTCAGAGCGGCTCCTTCTGAGTTTACTCTCTGCTGTCAGGATGAGCTGCAGGGCATTATGAGGCGGAGGGATATTTCAGCGTCACTTAGTTTAGACCCCAAACAATCGACTACATTTTCAGAAACAAGCCCAAAAAAACTGCAACCCGCAGCTTATGAAATTTACAAGCGAAAAAATAAGACCAAAGCTGCATAAAATAAGTGGGCTTCACAACAGTGAGCATTCTTTCTAAGTGTGTCGTATCACTCCGCCGCTCTGATCGGTACACAAATGTTCCGGCAAATTCTACATTATGAAAAAGAAAACACACCGAAAAGTCTCACTCTCATGTCATCTTGAAGACATTCTTCTTCTAAATGTTGGCTACAGACGACGTGTTTTCTCTCTGGCCAGAAGTTAGATGGCAAATCATCTCTCTTCAAGTTGTCAATTCAAAAAAAAGAAAGGTGAAAAAAGCTAATTTTTTTTCTCACTTTTACCCGATGTATTGGAACATCCAACTGCCATGCACGTGAGCATTGTTGCTTCAACAATAGCTCTTGCCAATTTTAATAGTGAAGTCCTCTCGAAATCTGAAATAATTGTTGTTGATCGCAGCTGTGTACAGTCCCTATTGAATTAGCTTGTAGAGCGCAGTGCCTTACCGCACAGAGATGTCACAGGATGTGATGTCGGGCGGCCATTATTGCCCATATTTGGC
This sequence comes from Fundulus heteroclitus, assembly GCF_011125445.2. Lineage (NCBI taxonomy): Eukaryota > Metazoa > Chordata > Actinopteri > Cyprinodontiformes > Fundulidae > Fundulus > Fundulus heteroclitus. Next base: position 2,351,850 of record NW_023396912.1, read on the forward strand.
CAATAATGGCCGCCCCCATACACAGTGATCGAGACGACAATTTATGCTTTTATTTTCTTAATGATTAACGCTAACTTTATTAAATCACCACGGACGTATTAGTTTTAGGTATAGCGAAAGATCCACTAATTTTTCCTTGTTGACCAGACTTCTCCTTTAAAGCTGCGAGGAGCTGGCGCTGGAGAAGGACCTGGACCTCCCAAAACTCAGTGCATTGGAGGCTGGCGGAAATGAGCTCGTAGAAAGCCGGCGGGTCCTCCTGGACCTGGGCCTTGTGGAACTCTGGTACGTTAGCCGGCGGTGGAAAGACTGGAACCTCTCTGACAGCTGGTGGCACAGGTACCTCTGGGGAAGCCGGCAGTGCTGGTAGAGGAATCGCCATCCCTGAGCCCCAGAACGGCGCTTCACTTCCTTGAGGCATGCTGTCTCCTCTGCTTCCCGGCGGAGAAACTCAGCTACCTCACGCCGTGCAGTTTTTTCTGCCTCCCGGTGGAGATATTCAAGAAGAGTAATCATTTCACCGCCTTGCTGCTGATCCTTCGGTGGCTGAATCAATAACAGAACATATGCACGATCCCAAGGATTAAACTCATAAATAATCAGAACTGCCTAGGAAACGTGACAGGCACGCCTTTGTTCTCATTCATCAGCAGTGGTTCTGATTGTGGAACCATTTTTCAATTACTGTTGAACCACAAAAACTGAACCTAACTGTGGCAAGAAAGTTTTTGCAGACCGTTCTGTTATTTGATTGGCCTTCCAGATGACTTGGTGATGCTCTTTTAGAATAATTCTTGTATTCTGAGCACTTCTGGGTAGATTTACTGCTGTTTCATGTTTTCTTCATTAAAGATAATAGCTCTGTCTGTGGTTCTCTAGAGTCCCAAAGCCTCAGAAATAACTTTGTAACCCTTCCAAGGCTCATCTGTCCTTGAATTTCTTTAGATCAAGGAATATTATTGTCACTTGTAAAGAAACAGGGAAGTATCTGTCTAGTGGTATTTAAAAGGAAGGGGTTTTGAAGAGACAATAGAGACAGTAAAACTGTTGAGTTTTTTGACAAAATTAAAATTTTTACTAGAAAGACACTGTAATTTTCTGAAAAAATGCTTGTTTTGCATTAGGCAAATGAATTATTGATAGTAATGGTGACACTAAAGTTGAGCTGTAAAAAGCAAAAGACAAATTATTTTATTTTTTTTTTTTTTTAATTTCCTTTATTTATCCAGCTAAACCCTGTTGAGATCTGGATCTCATTTTCAAGGGGGACCTGGGCAGAAATTTGCAAAATAAAAGACAATGCAGAAACATTTACCAGCTTCTTCACTTGCAGAACAACCAAGGCCTTTGAGGTTGTTTTTTATTTCTTTTCTACTTTTCAGAGATGCACTGCTGTTAAAGGGGAAATGAAACCTTATGTTGCAACTACCAGCAGGCTAAAACTGGGTGGACCTATCACTGTGGTCTGGTCTTTGTGGTTGTTCGTTCAGTTCAAGCCAGTTTGGGGCCCTTGTTATCTTCTACATTGAGGTGTAATACTTGACATCAATAGAATAGTCAAGACGCTTGTGGCCTGCTTCTCAGTTTCAAATAAATTTCCATGACTTTAGTGATGTTGAAAGTGTAAAGTAGAAAAAAACGTGCTGCTATTTATCACGTCTTCCTCTTAATGGTATATGAATGCTTTTTTGAAGTTAATGAGGCCCGTTAACAGCAGTGTTTCCAAACAGGACAGTGGTGAATGTTTGCTTAATTTTGCACTGAGGTGACCCATGTGAAGCCCAATCAATTCAATTCAATTCAATTTTATTTATATATTTTTCATTCCAAAAAAAGGTAAAAAACAAAGCAACTGGACTTGTTTTCCGTAGTTGAAGACGTTTCGCTTCCTCTCCCGGAAGCTTTCTCAATTCAAAAAGTCTGGAGTAATGATGAGTAACAAGCTTTATACCATTACCAAACAAAGGCCTGTAATGGCTTAGATAACATGCAAATTCAACCGAAACAGGACCACCCCTTAGTAATGGGCGGTCGTTAAAGCCATTAAGCCAGCAGAATGGACCGAAACTGGTCCACTCCTCTGTAACGAGGAGTCGTTAGAGTTGTTGTTGGCTTGGCTTAAAGGAACAATGTTTTAATCACCTGAATGAGGGTGAGAGTTAAGTTGACGATTGGCTGGAATTAATCCTATAGCTGTGTTGTAAGTTTTTGAGAGTTGGAACCTAAGGCCTCCTCCTCTGTTTAAGGTTGGTCTTTCTCTCTTGACGTAGATGGCTTCCTTCACACCCCTTTCAAACCATCTGTCTTCTTTGTCCAAAATGTGAACATTTTGGTCCTCAAAAGAGTGTCCTTTGTCCTTTAGGTGTAGGTGGACAGCAGAGTCTTGACCTGAGGAGGTAGCTCTCCTGTGTTGAGCCATGTGTCTGTGGAGAGGTTGTTTGGTTTCTCCAATATAAAGATCAGAACATTCCTCACTGCACTGAACTGCATACACCACTCCGCTCATCTTAGGTTTGGGGGTTTTGTCCTTGGGATGCACCAGCCTCTGTCTGAGGGTCCTGTTTGGTTTGAAATGTACTGGGATTTTATGTTTGGAGAAAATCCTCTTGAGTTTTTCAGAGACTCCAGCAACATATGGGATGACGATGTTTTTGCGTTTATTCTTCTCACCATTATGTTCTGCAGCGGGTCTTTTGGATTTTCTTGGTGATTTGACAAAAGCCCAGTTAGGGTACCCACAGGTTTGGAGGGCATCTCTGATGTGTTTCTGTTCCTTGTGCTTCCCTTCTGTTTTAGTCGGGACATGCTCGGCCCGGTGTTGTAAGGTCCTGATGACGGAAAGTTTGTGCTCCAGTGGGTGGTGTGAGTCAAAAAGAAGATATTGGTCTGTGTGGGTGGGTTTCCTATACACTTCAATGTTGAGGTTTCCATCTCCTTCCAAATTCACCAAACAGTCGAGAAAAGGTAGCTTGTTGTCATTGGCATCCTCTCGAGTAAACTTGATGTTGTTGTCCACCGAGTTGATGTGTCTTGTGAACGCTTCCACTTCTTTTAGCTGGATTTTGACAAAGGTGTCATCCACATATCTAAACCAGTGGCTTGGTGGTGTTCCTCTGAAGGTTCCCAAAGCTCTCTTTTCCATTTCTTCCATGTAAAGATTGGCTACAATAGGTGACACTGGAGATCCCATGGCACAGCCATGCTTCTGTCTGTAAAATTGATCGCTGAACTTGAAATAAGTAGTAGAAAGACAAAGGTCCAGTAGGGTACAGATCTGGTCCGGAGTGAAATTAGTTCTGTTATTAAGGTCACTATCTTGTTGAAGACGTTTCCTGACTGTTTCTACTGCCTCTGATGTAGGTATGCAAGTGAAAAGTGAAGTGACATCGAAAGACACCAGAGTTTCCCCTGGTGCCATCTTTAAATGTTTGACTTTGTTACCAAAGTCCTTGGAGTTTTCTATGTGGTGTGGTGTGTTCCCCACCAGGGGGGCTAAAATACTAGCAAGCTGTTTAGCAATGTTATATGTTACTGAATTAATGCTGCTGACAATGGGTCTGAGTGGTGTTCCTTCTTTGTGAATTTTTGGGAGTCCATATAAGCATGGAATGTCTTCCCCTGGATATAATCTATAATAAGATGAGCGATTGATTACCTTGTCTTTTTCTAGTTGTTGTAGGTAGTCAGTGATTTTCTTTTTGTAGGAGTTGGTAGGATCCCTTTTCAAAGACTCATATGTGTTGGTGTCACTCAGTAGAGTGTGAATTTTGTCCTGGTAGTCTGAAGTGTTGAGGACCACGGTGCATCTTCCTTTGTCTGCTGGTAATATGGTGATGCTTTGGTCCTGGCTAAGCGATGTTATGGCTTTCCTTTCCTGTGGTGTGAGATTGGAAGGAGGTGGTTTGGCGCTAGATAGGGTAGCTGTTATTTTCATCCTGAGTTTTTCTGCCTCTGTTTCAGCCAGATTGTTGTTCTTGATGGCCGATTCCGTGGCCGTTATCAGTTCCACAATGGGTATTTCTTGTGCAGAAATGGCAAAATTCAGGCCTTTACTCAGTACCTCCATCTCCGGCTTCGTCAGCGACCTGCTAGAGAGGTTTTTAACCCACTTGTCCTGGACATTGATGTTAGTGGCCTCCTCCTGGGGTATGTTGTTGTCTAGTGTAGGTGCTGCTTTCTGTTGCAGTCTATTGAATTTGGCTTTTTGTCTTTCTTTTGTTTTAAGGTGCTGTGAAAGTTGGACCTTGTCAACAAAGCTGGAAACCTCCCCAAACAAGGTTTCAGGGAGAAAACTCAACAGCTTCTGCCTAGTCTGATCTATTTTGTAAGAGAGGGCTTCAATAGTGAAGTGGGTCTGTCTTATCCTCTCACTAAGCAGTTTGTTTTGCGCGTTCCTAAGAATCTCTTCTGCCCTGTGGCCCTTAATGCTAGAATTCAGTCTTAAGCTGTTGGGGGTGAGGCTTTGCTGTCTACACCTCAAATTAAAACGAAGATGGTTCTTATAATCTGCAAGTTTTCTAAGTAATTTCTCATACTCACGCACTACTCCCAGGGTGTCTTTCCCAAATTGGCGAGCAATATTCTGAGCACTTCTGGGTAGATTGTAGCCAATCTTTACATGGAAGAAATGGAAAAGAGAGCTTTGGGAACCTTCAGAGGAACACCACCAAGCCACTGGTTTAGATATGTGGATGACACCTTTGTCAAAATCCAGCTAAAAGAAGTGGAAGCGTTCACAAGACACATCAACTCGGTGGACAACAACATCAAGTTTACTCGAGAGGATGCCAATGACAACAAGCTACCTTTTCTCGACTGTTTGGTGAATTTGGAAGGAGATGGAAACCTCAACATTGAAGTGTATAGGAAACCCACCCACACAGACCAATATCTTCTTTTTGACTCACACCACCCACTGGAGCACAAACTTTCCGTCATCAGAACCTTACAACACCGGGCCGAGCATGTCCCGACTAAAACAGAAGGGAAGCACAAGGAACAGAAACACATCAGAGATGCCCTCCAAACCTGTGGGTACCCTAACTGGGCTTTTGTCAAATCAGCAAGAAAATCCAAAAGACCCGCTGCAGAACATAATGGTGAGAAGAATAAACGCAAAAACATCGTCATCCCATATGTTGCTGGAGTCTCTGAAAAACTCAAGAGGATTTTCTCCAAACATAAAATCCCAGTACATTTCAAACCAAACAGGACCCTCAGACAGAGGCTGGTGCATCCCAAGGACAAAACCCCCAAACCTAAGATGAGCGGAGTGGTGTATGCAGTTCAGTGCAGTGAGGAATGTTCTGATCTTTATATTGGAGAAACCAAACAACCTCTCCACAGACGCATGGCTCAACACAGGAGAGCTACCTCCTCAGGTCAAGATTCTGCTGTCCACTTACACCTAAAGGACAAAGGACACTCTTTTGAGGACCAAAATGTTCACATTTTGGACAAAGAAGACAGATGGTTTGAAAGGGGTGTGAAGGAAGCCATCTACGTCAAGAGAGAAAGACCAACCTTAAACAGAGGAGGAGGCCTTAGGTTCCAACTCTCAAAAACTTACAACACAGCTATAGGATTAATTCCAGCCAATCGTCAACTTAACTCTCACCCTCATTCAGGTGATTAAAACATTGTTCCTTTAAGCCAAGCCAACAACAACTCTAACGACTCCTCGTTACAGAGGAGTGGACCAGTTTCGGTCCATTCCGCTGGCTTAATGGCTTTAACGACCGCCCATTACTAAGGGGTGGTCCTGTTTCGGTTGAATTTGCATGTTATCTAAGCCATTACAGGCCTTTGTTTGGTAATGGTATAAAGCTTGTTACTCATCATTACTCCAGACTTTTTGAATTGAGAAAGCTTCCGGGAGAGGAAGCGAAACGTCTTCAACTACGGAAAACAAGTCCAGTTGCTTTGTTTTTTACCTTTTTTTGGAATGACCATGACCTGGATGACTGAGAATCTTCACCAGCTTTATTTATATAGCGCCAATTCATGAAACATGTCATCTCAAGGCACTTTACAAAGTCAAAATCAATCATATTATACAGATTGGTCAAAAATGTCCTATATAAGGAAACCAGTTGATTGCATCAAGTCTCTCCAAGCAGCATTCACTCCTGGGGAACCGTAGAGCTACAGGGAGAGTCGTCTGCATTGTACATGGCTTTGCTGCAATCCCTCATACGGAGCAAGCATGAAGCGACAGTGGGAAGAAAAACTCCCCAAAACCTCCAGCAGAACCGGGCTCAGTATGAACGGTCATCTGCCTCGACCGACTGGGGTTACAGAAGACAGAACAGAGACACAACAAGAGAGACAAAAAAGCACAGAAGCACACATTGATCTAGTAATCTGTTCTACATTAGATGGTAGTAGCGGGTGAGCCGTCTTCTCTGGATGATGTCACAGTTAACAGAACGCCAGACCAGGTGTACCTACTATGAAGAAAAAGAGAGAGAGCAAAAAGTTAAAAGCTGAAATGACGACAGTCATTTCAATGTAATGCAAAACTGGAGAACAGTAGAACTCAGTAGAGTGAGAGAAATAGACCCTGATGTCCTCCAGCAGCCTAGGCCTATAGTAACATAACTATAGATGTAGCTCAGGGTAACATGAGCCACTCTAACTATAAGCTTTGTCAAAAAGGAACGTTTTAAGATTAGTCTTAAATGTAGAAAGGGTTTCAGTCACCAGTGAAGACATGTGCTTTTAGTTGTAGACAGGACCTCACCAGAGAAAGCAGAACCAGATGCAAAAGTCTGCAAAGCCATGACTGCAAAGATTGTTTCCTGCTTCTTGGGTTAATAATAATCAACAATGGTAATGGTAATGCACTGTTTGAAGTTATTTAATGTTTAAGAAAAAACTCTCCGTCTGTTAAGTAAAGTCTAGTGAATATCAGCCCAAACAGCTGATATTAGGATTATAGTTGAAAGAGTGATTCGAGCACTGGCAATATTTTAACAGAAAACTGTGCACATAAGGAATAAACGGCTGACAACCTCTTTTCAAATTCAGGAATGTATGAATGTGAACCACGCTAAGCCTAGCTGCTAGTGGTTCCTAGAGTCTCTAAAAGTAGAGTGGGAGGCAGATCCTTTAGCTATCAGGCTCCTCTCCTGTGGAACCAACTCCCAGTTTTGGTCCGCGAGGCAGACACCCTGTCTACTTTTAAGACTAATCTTAAAACTTTCCTTTTTGACAAAGCTTCTAGTCAGAGTGGCTCATGTTACCCTGAGCTACATCTATAGTTATGCTGCTATAGGCTTAGGCTACTGGAGGACATCAGGGTCAATTTCTCTCTTCTGCTACCGTTATCCTAATGCTTGTTGTAATTTCAACTTTTACCTTTTTTTTCTCTGTCATTTTTCTACCTGGTCTGGCGTTCTGTTAGCTGTTATTCTGTTCTGTCTCTCCTCGAGAGTCGTGTTTTTCTCTCCTCTCCAGCTTTCACCCCCCCCCCTCTCCTTCTTCTGCTGCTATGTCTCTGTCTTTCTGAGCACTTTCTTCATATCAGCCGAATTCTGAAAACCATGGATCTGGTAAGCTGGTCTCTTAATGCTATTGATCAAATTTTTTCAACGGGGAGGCAACGAAAGGGGGACCCGTCATGTGGCCCGATTGACTCATTTGGTGGGCTACACCCTATATTCTTGGATGGAAAACGGTGTGTCTTTTCACGTTGTCATTCCTGGACGTTGAAACGTTTGCATGTTTGGATTTACAATACTTGGATTTCTACTTATTGGATTTGGTGGATTTTTGATGTATCAGCAAATACAGCAGATGTTGGTAGCCATTTGGCCTTGATCAGTCTACCGGCTGCATATGACGCGCTAACTAAGGCGGTGAACGGACAGTTCTGGAAGTTTGAGGAGCAGAGCCGAAAAGCTGGATGTGCTGGTATGAAGACTGGCTTCAGTGGTTGAACTCAAGGGGAGATGGGAACAAATCTGGAAGTGAAATGCAGAAAAGCCCAACAATTTGCAATATTGGATTTCACCATTTGGAGCCAGCAAAGACTTAAAGCTGACGGGAAAGTCAGAGCAGCTTGTCTCATAACAAATAAGATATTTGGATTATGCCTTCCCTATCTAATCACTCCTGGATTGTTATTAGGAACGAGCTCAAGGCAAGGCAAGGCAAGGCAAATTTATTTATATAGCACAATTCAGTACAGAGACAATGCAAAGTGCTTTACATGATTAAAATATAGGAAAATAAAACAGAATAAAAGCAAGTAGGGATAGTATAGAAACAAAAAAGAACATTTGAAAACAGTAAAACATTTTAACTTGAACATTCAAAGGCAATTCTAAACAAATGTGTTTTTAATCTCGATTTAAAGGAACTCAGGCTTTCTGCACTTTTACAGTTTTCTGGAAGTTTGATCCAGATAAGTGGAGTATAGGAACTAAATGCTGCTTCTCCTTGTTTAGTTCTGGTTCTAGGTATGCAGAGAAGGCTGGAGCCAGAAGACCTGAGTGGTCTGGAGGGTTTATACGCTGATAACAAGTCTGTGATGTATTTAGGTGCTAAGCCATTTAGAGATTTATAGACTAACAGAAGTATTTTAAAGTCTATTCTCTGAGATACAGGGAGCCAGTGTAAGGACTTTAGAACTGGGGTTATGTGCTCTACTTTCTTAGTCTTAGTGAGGACGCGGGCAGCAGCGTTCTGGATCAGCTGCAGCTGTCTGATCCACTTTTTAGGCAGACCTGTGAAAACACTGTTGCAGTAATCAATTCTACTAAAAATAAACGCATGGATTAGTTTTTCCAGATCCTGCTGAGACATCAGTCCTTTAATCCTAGAAATGTTCCTCAGGTGATAGAAAGCTGACCTTGTAATTGTCTTTAGATGCTTTTGAAGGTTCAGGTCTGAGTCCATCACTACACCCAGGTTTCGGGCCTGATTAGTGGTTTTTAGTTGAAGTGACTGAAGCTGTGTGCTAACTTTTGATCTCTCCTCTATTGGTCCAAATATTATTACTTCAGTTTTGTTTTTGTTCAACTGAAGAACATTTTGGCACATCCACGTATTGATTTCTTCTAGGCATTTACTCAGTGCTTGAACTGGTTCATAGTCACCTGGTGACATGGTGATGTAGAGCTGTGTGTCGTCTGCATAATTATGGTAGCTAATGTTGTTATTTTTTTATTATCTGGGATAGAGGGAGCATGTAGATATTGAAGAGGAGGGGACCCAGGATGGACCCTTGGGGAACCCCACATGTGATTTTTGTCGTCTGAGATGTAAAGTTACCTACTCAGAGCTCAGAACTCTCCCCTGCTCCCTCCTCCCTCGCTGACATCTGCGGATACTTTCTGAACTGTTGGCCGGCTGATAACATCAAGGACAATGGCCTCTGAAGAGGGTTCATGGAAATATAAACACTTTCACCCAAACAGACACACATAACTGATTCTTATATAAACTGATGAATTTACCCGCGACTAATCTCAAATGTTTACCTTCTGCTAAATGTGTCTCGTCTTATTTGTGCTTCTCGTGCATGAGGTTTTTTTGTCAGATATCTCACACAGTACCGTGAGAGGATAGGGTGGGTTTTATTTTGCTTTTTTTTCCCCTCTTCTCCCCTATTACTATCTAACATAGAAAGTACTCCTGGGTCAATGTGAGCTTCTGTACTTTCTGTGTCTCTGCTCTGTCTTCTCTAACATAGAAAGTACTCCTGGGTCAATGTGAGCTTCTGTGCTTTCTGTGTCTCTGCTCTGTCTTCTCTAAGCCCCAGTGGGTGGAGGCAGATGAGCGTTCACACTGAGCCTGGTTCTGGTTCTGCTGGAGGTTCTCCTCCCTGTTAAAGGGGAGTTTTCCTCTCCACTGTCACTTCATGCATGCTCAGTATGAGGGATTGCTGCAAAGCCATCAACAATGCAGACGACTGTCCACTGTGGCTCTACGCTCTTTCAGGAGGGGTGAATGCTGCTTGGAGAGACTTGATGCAACCTGCTGGGTTTCCTTAGAGAGGAAACTTTCTCACCAACCTGGAGGATCTGATGGAGTCTGACTTTGGAAAGAGACTTGAGATGACATGTGATGTGACCTGATGCTATATAAACAAAATGTAATAGTAAACCAAAAAACAAAAAAATAATTTAAAGGTATACTATGCAACCGGGGTTGATTTTCCAGCGAGGCTCCCCCCAGAGGGCGAAAGTAAAAGTGCACTGTTGTAAAGATCCTCAGCTGTTCTGGTTTCTCCTTCAAGCCAGGCGCGGTTGTTTTGAGCTTAGCAGACAGGCGAACGCAACGAAAAGTCGAAAAAACTGCAGTACAAACAATGACTAACACAGTGAAACATGAACACAGAGAGAGATAAACCATTCTAATGTTACTTACAATCGCATCAGCAGAAACGCGAGGTCCGCGTCAGCCTTGCAGCCTTCTTTTTCTTTTAGCTCTCACCATTCGGAAGAAGCTTGCCCAAAGTTCACCCGTGTACGACTCCTCTCTCTGTCCAGAGCCCTTTTCCTCTTTCTTGCCTGCTCCAACATGGGCTTTCGCTGTTTTCTCGCTGGTTCCGCCATGATAACTGCACAAATATCGCCACTGCGCTAGCAACGAACATGCCTTTCACTGGGGGCGTGTAGCAGTTTTCGCCGTAAAGCAAGACCGACTCTCGCGATGCACCAGACTTCTGAGCCTGTGTGTGCGGGCCGAGGGCTCCTGCAATTGCAAGTACGGTATTTCCCCCACAGACCACCAGGGCGGCCGAGAAAACCTTTGTTCGACCTGAAATGACTCATTTAATCATCCAAAACGGTATGGAACACATTAATTAACTGAAAAATGTTGCATAGTATGCCTTTATTCTGTTGGCGTGGCCACAAAATTAGTTCAATATTTGCCTTAATATATCTTAAAGTTTTTCTTACTGTTCTTTAATAATCATACTAGTATGTCCCACTTCAGCCAAATAAACTCCAAAAGCTTAGAGGAAATCATTCAGCAGCTAAGTTCCTCCTCCTGCTGCCTTGATGTTCTACCCACAGTTTTCTTTAAGAAGGTTTTGCCTGTCATAGATTCTGGTTAGACTCGGATAATAAACATGTCCCTTCTGTCAGGTGTTTTCCCCCAGTCCCTAAAAACAGCAATTATTAAACCACCGTTGAAAAAGAACAATTTAGTCAAACTACTCAAACATTACTTTTATCAGTAAGATTAGGGAAAAAGCTGTGTTTCAACAACAAAACACCTTCTTAACAATGATTCCTGGCACATCCTTCTGGGAGGAGACCTTGCAGAAGACCAACAATTCACTGGAGGGACTAAATGTCCTGTCTGGTCTGAAAAGGCTTGGGATACCCCAGAACGAAGGTAAGGCTATAGGTGGGGAGAGGGATGTCTGGGTTTCACTCCTGAACCTGTTGCCCCTGCAACCCAATCGCAGATAAGCAAAAAAAAAAAATAGAGGGATGGATAATGGTGACACGTTATCGTCTTACACCTGGAAGATTGCATATTTTATTGAAATATTTTCCTTATTACTGCATGCCTATACTTAATAGGTCCACAGGACATGATGCAGCCCAATTAAAAAAGGCTGTAGTAGGTATGTGTGGAGACACACAGATACGATGCCAATCCAACTCAGGTCAGCTAAAATAACAAAATTTGCTGACCATGGTCTCTCATTTAATAGAGTGGTACCTAAAGACATGACACAATGACCTCTCTACAGCCGAGTGCAAAGTTGAAACATGCCTCAGTGTCTGTCCTGTGACTCCTAGTGGTAAAGTAGTTACATTGCTCCATAAGTTGAAAAAACAACAATATTTTACACATTTAACATAGATAAGAGCTAAGAGGACCAACCCAGAGATGTTTAAAAATAGATAAATAAATAAATGCTCAAATAAATAAGAATACAATTAAATTCACAAAATATTCAGCATATCAGTAAATGTATACCAGGAATTCCCAAAGTGTGGTGCGCGCACCAGTTATGGTGGTCGGACAGTGTTTTTTCCCCACACCATGAAGAAGTGTAAATAAACATTTCCTTTGTAGAAATTAAAATGAAAAACTGTAAATGCAATAAATAAATAAATATGTATTCACATGAAAATGTATGTATTTAGAGATGAGGTCTTCTTTTTCTCTTCATTTTAAGATGGAATTTTGAGGAAGTGGTCTTCTTCTACACAGTACATGCACACCTTGCTTGTGACTTGTACTTCAATGAATTTGCTAACTTCTTTACTGAGAAAATCCTAAAAATTAGAGGATCAGTTTGTACATCCACACCAACTCTTGAACCAAAGCCGTATTCAGCTGGGACTTATCCTGACAAAATGTCCCAATTCAGCCAAATAAACTCCAAAAGCTTAGAGCAGATAATTCAGCAGTTAAGTTCCTCCTCCTGCTGTCTTGATGTTCTACCCACAGCTTTCTTTAAGAAAGTTTTGCCTGTCATAGCGTCTGATTTGACTCAGATAATAAACACGTCCCTTCTGTCAGGTGTTTTCCTCCAGTTCCTAAAAACAGCAATTATCATTCCACTGCTGAAAAAGAACAATTTAGACAAACTTCTACTCCAGAACTACAGGCCCATCTCAAACCTCCTTTATCAGTAGATTATTGAAAAAGCTGTATTTCAACAATTAAACACCTTCTTAACAACGACCAGCTGCTTTGACGTTTTCCAGTCAGGTTTCCTCACCACAGTACAGAGACCGCCCTTATCAAGGTTTTTTTATGACATCCATATAAATACAGACTGTGGAAGAACCACTGTGCTGGTACTATTGGACCTCAGAACCACCGTGCTGGTACTATTGGACCTCAGAACCACCGTGCTGGTTCTACTGGACCTCAGTGCAGCATTTGATACTGTCGATCACTCCATTCTGTTAGAACACCTGGAGAACTGGGTCGGCCTCTCTGGTACAGCTCTCCACTGGTTTAAATCCTACTTAAAGGACTTTTTTGTATCAGTAGGTAACTTTACATCAGAGATGACAAAAATCACATGTGGGGTTCCCCAAGGGTCCATCCTGGGTTCTTCCTCTTCAATATCTACATGCTCCCTCTAGCTCAGATAATAAAAAATAACAACATCAGCTACCATAACTATGCAGACGACACACAGCTCTACGTCACCATGTCACCAGGTGACTATGAACCAGTTCAGGCACTGAATAAATGCCTAGAAGAAATCAATACGTGGATGTGCCAAAATGTTCTTCAACTGAATAAAAACAAAACTGAAGTAATAATATTTGGACCAATAGAGGAGAGATCAAAAGTTAACACACAGCTTCAGTCACTTCAACTAAAAACCACAAATCAGGCCCGAAATCTGGGAGTAGTGATGGACTCAGACCTGAACCTCCAAAAGCATCTAAAGACAATTACAAGGTCAGCTTTCTATCACCTGAAGAACATTTCTAGGATTAAAGGACTGATGTCTCAGCAGGATCTGGAAAGACTAATCCATGCGTTTATTTTTAGTAGAATTGATTACTGCAACGATGTTTTCACAGGTCTGCCTAAAAAGTGGATCAGACAGCTGCAGCTGATCCAGAACGCTGCTGCCCGCGTCCTCACTAAGACTAAGAAAGTAGAGCACATAACCCCAGTTCTAAAGTCCTTACACTGGCTCCCTGTATCTCAGAGAATAGACTTTAAAATACTTCTGTTAGTCTATAAAGTTAGTGCTGTTAGTCTTAGCACCTAAATACATTACAGACTTGTTATCAGTGTATCAACCCTCCAGACCACTCAGGTCTTCTGGCTCCAGCCTACTCTGTATACCTAGAACCAGAACTAAACACGGAGAAGCAGCATTTAGTTCCTATGCTCCACTGATCTGGAACAAACTTCCAGAAAATTGTAAAGGTGCAGAAAGCCTGAGTTGCTTTAAATCAAGATTCAAAACACATTTGTTTAGGATTGCCTTCAACTGTTCTAGTTAACTGAATCACCACTTTTTTGTTCTTTTTTTCTATCTACATTTTATTCCTACTTGCTTTTATTCTGTTTTATTTTGCTATATTTTAATCATGTAAAGCACTTTGCATTGTCTTTGTACTGAATTATGCTATATAAATAAATTTGTCTTAATGAACACCTCAGTTATATAAACAATGCAGACAAGTTCAATCTATTGTTCCAATTGCTCAGAATCTTGTTATGGGATGTACAGGTGTTAAATCTTAAGTGAAAACTTTTTTCACCTGGGCACTAACGCATCCTGAAAGGATAAAGGGTGGTTTCTCCTAGTTGTTCCTAATGTTTCTGAACAGAGAAAGGCCAGGATTGGTGGAAATGTCATATCTGGGCTCTGAAACATCTGGGATTTCAGGTTTTTATTGTTTTCCCATGAAACTTTCCCCATTTTGTGCCAATGAGACTCAATTTTAGGTGATCAGTCCATCAAACTGCATTTATTTATATAGGATGGTTTAATATGTTCTTTTGATAATTGGATTTTCTTTTGTTACACAGGTTTGAAGACCAGAGGGGGCCAGAATGACTCAGCCATTGAGGTGACTTGCTATTGCTACAAGACAGCAACATGAAACATTTTACATTATCCTCCTCAACTAATGACAGTCACTTAATTGTATAACATATGTAATATATAAATTATTAAAATCACAAGCTTAGAGCACATTGAACAAACCAGATGTAGAATTCTTCATGCTTTAACTGCAGAATATTTACTTAATTCTGTTCTAGATTAATGACGTTAGGAACTGCTCTCCTGAGGACCTGACCTACCAAAGCCTCAATCCTGCCTGCAGAGACCAGAACCAGATCTACATGAAGCTCAAACCGACCAAAAAGAAGCCTGGATTCAGAATTTGAGCTCAGGATGGTAGTTTGCTCACTGATGCTGAATCATAAAGAAAACAATTGTGAAAAAAACATTATAAATAGAAATGATTCAATACAACAAAATACTTAGAACTGTTTGTTTTACAATTGATTAGAAACTTTTACTGTTGGTTTTAAAATCTCTTAACAGCCTGAGTCCTTCTTTTCTATTTTAACTTTCATGTGTTTGTGAGCGTAGCAGGTCCTTGAGGTCATGCTGTCACCATTGTTTGAAACCAAAGTCAAGTTCCTTGTTTTTTTTCTACAAAATTGGCAAATAAAGTTTATTCTGATTCTTTCATTGATTCATCTAAACCAGAGGGGTTAAACTCATTCCTATATAGGGCCACTTTGCCATCATGAAGTCATTAAAAGGGTTAATTGCATGGATGATACTTTTGATTTCATAATTTCATTTCTGTTTACATAAAAATGTACTTAGGCAAAGTAACATAAAAGGAGCACCTGTAGGTCCAGTTTATACAGTTTATCTGCAAAAAGAGAAACTGAAGGTCTCTGAGGCCATGATATTCTCATAATGGACTTGTGTCTATACTTGTCCTGTTAGATCTCAGTGCTGCATTTGATACAGTTGATCACAATATTCTCCTACAAAGACTTTAACATACTGTAGGGATTAAGGGGAAAGTATTAGGCTGGTTTAAATCTTATCTGTCGGACAGATTCCAATTTGTTCATGTTAATAATAAATCTTCAAAGTCTAGGGTCACTCTTAAAGGAACCTGGCCAGCCAGACTAACATAAACCGTATACACTGCCTATCAGTGTTGTAAGGAGCTGGTAGAGCCTGATTTCAAAGGTTTGATCTCCTCATGGGGTCAATCAAGTATACGTCCATCTATCTATGACTAACAGGGTCAGCGCTATCAGGTTAGTTGCAATTGGATAACTATAGATGGAATGCTACAAAGTCCAAGTGACATGCTTTGTTTTTTCAATTGGTTGTCCATGAAAAATGTGATGCCATCGAGCAAACTCTCCACTTTGGAACTTTTGTCTGAAAGAATCAGATGATACATGATGCACTCATATGCACATTCTTAATATTTCAAGGCACCAAGCAAAAATAAATATCTCCATGTATCTTGACTACTATGGTAGCAGAAAACAGCTGCTGCATTATGGGTAATTTTGCCGCTGAGAGTAACTCTTTACAATGTCCCTCCTCTCACATTGTGATTGATCTGTTCTGTTTTGGAACAGAGGGAATGAAGCCTTACCAGACTGACTTAACGTGTGATTCAGTCTAGCCTGCCAAGTTATTTTAGAAAGCCACAGGGCTTAGTCCATGGGCCAATACTCTTTACTCCATCCATCCATCCATCAATCCATTCATTCATTCATTCATGCATTCATTCATTCATTCATTCATTCATTCCCTCCAGGGGAATCCCAAAGCGTTCCCAGGCCTACAGAGAGAGAAACTGATCTATTTGTTGTCGACTGAACCCAGGACATTCTTGCAGCAAGACATCAGTGTTAACAACCCACAATGCAGCCTCTTCTTGTGTTTTCCACTCTATGTAGTTAATAAATAAATGTTTTATTTCCTGAATGACAGAAGAGATTTTGCATCTGAATAAACATTTTTGGTTATATAAAGTAACTAAAGCAATAAGAATGGTACCATATATGACTTAGACTTAGACAAACTTTATTGTCATTTTGTAT
Organism: Fundulus heteroclitus; assembly: GCF_011125445.2. Lineage (NCBI taxonomy): Eukaryota > Metazoa > Chordata > Actinopteri > Cyprinodontiformes > Fundulidae > Fundulus > Fundulus heteroclitus. Next base: position 2,368,398 of record NW_023396912.1, read on the forward strand.
GCCCAGAGTGAGTACAGAACGAAATTGCGTTTGCATACTGCTTGAGAATTTCAGTGAATTGCAGTAGACTTCAGAATAAAGTAACTTTGCAGGATAATAAAGTAACTTTGCAGGAAAATAAAGTAACTTTGCAGGATAATAAAGTGACTTTGCAGGGTAATAAGATAACTTTGCAGGATAATAAAGTAACTTTGCAGGAAAATAAAGTAACTTTGCAGGATAATAAAATAACTTTGCAGGATAAATTAAGTAACTTTGCAGGACAGGATAAAGTGCACAGTGATTTCACAGTACAGCAATTGAAACAAAGTACAGCAATTATATGACCCCTCCACACCCCAACTACCTTATTTGTGTTGAGATCTTTTAAAGATTTTATGAAACTGCCCCTCCAACTTTCATTGTGGCACTACTTCCTCATTCATCCATCCATCCATTGTTTTCTGCTTACTCAGGTCGGGTCGCGGGGGTAGCAGCTTCAGTAGGGAGGCCCAGACGTCCCTCTCCCCAGCCACTTGGGCCAGCTCCTCAGGAGGAATCCCAAGGCGTTCCCAGGCCAGCCGGGAGACATAGTCCCTCCAGCGTGTCCTGGGTCTTCTCCTGGGCCTCCTCCCGGTGGGACGTGCCCGGAACACCTCACCAGGGAGGCGTCCAGGAGGCATCCTGACCAGATGCCCGAGCCACCTCAACTGGCTCCTCTCGACGTGGAGGAGCAGCGGCTCTACTCTGAGTCCTCCCCGGATGGTCATGCACCATGACACTAGGATAGTTTTAAAGGCTACACTAAGGTTATCACATTCAGTGTCAACATGAATGTTAAAATCCCCCACTATAATAACCTTATCAGTATTTAACACCAAATCAGATAAGAAATCTGACAACTGATCCAAAAACTGAGTGTAAGGGCCTGGTGGACGATACAAAACAACAAACAGAAGTTGTTTTATTGCTTTGCAGTTTGGATGAGGGAAACTGAGGGCTAAATGTTCAAAACAACTGTAATTATTAATTGGCCTAGGACTAATTAATAAATCAGACTGAAAGATGGTTGCCACTCCTCCTCCTCTTCCCACAGATCTGGGAATGTGGAAATTTGAATAACTGAATAACATATATATACATGTATGTATGTATGTATGTATGTATATATATATATATATGTATATATATATGTTTGTATGTATATGTGTGTGTGTGTGTGTATATATATATATATATATATATATAATATACACACACACACACACACATATATATATATATATTTATATATATATATATATATATATATATATATATATATATATATATATATATATATATATATATATGTGTGTGTGTGTGTGTGTATATATAATACACACACACACACATACACATACACATACACACACACATATATATATATATATATATATATATATATATATATATATAATATGATATGAATAACATGTAAAATATTTCAGCACATGACTTTCTCAGTACTTGATAGTTTTAGAACATAACATAAAAGTATGTGACATTTTAAAAGTTGTAAGCCCCCCTGAACTTGAGAAAATCCTTGTTATTCGATGCTGTGGCGCACATATTCCCTAGTTACTGGAGGAAAATAGGGAGTCCAATATGGCGGCTGGTGGCTTCACAGCGACTTTTTCTAACAGCGGGCTATTAGCACTCCAGTGTATAATATAGCTCAGTGGTTAGTCCCATGTAGCTAGCAATCGAAGTAGCCTATGGGACTAGTGCTATGTATGGCCAAATTGTACTTCAGGAAAAGTAGCTGCCAGTGTCCCATCATCCAAACAAAACAAAAATGAATGGCAGTAAAGTATGGCACAGTATACAACAAACATTATTATGCATGTAAACAATACTTACTAACTAAAGAAGATTTTGTTTTGTGTCTGTCTCAGGTGGTTATCTATTATCCCTCAAGGCCAAAGGGTGTCAGGATTGTATGTGAAGATGACACAGCAGGCATAGTGGAAGCCATCGCAAAAAAGAACTGGAGCGTGGCTGCCAATTATCTTATCAGACACAAAGAACTCTTTGGACCACTCCGTGACAACATCCTGCAAATCTTAGAGGATGAGTGCAAGAATATCTGCAATCCCTTTACAGATTCTTTGCTGTCCAAGTCATCAGCAGCAGATTTGAAGGCATTTTCATTTCAAAATTTGCAAGCAGATCTCCAGCGTTTGTCACCATTTTTGTTTTCGATATTTTTACGCATCACCAAACAGTCTGCTAATCCCGCTTGTGCTGCAGCAGCCATAGCTTTAAAAGGCAGGGAACCCCACTTGTCAGCCTTCTCATACTATGTCAATAGTGTCCTACAGTATGCTGGGGTGAAGAAGGCAGCCTTTAAAAGACTCAGTAAATTAGGCATAACAACGTATTACACCAGTGCTGTTAGAAAGCAAAAGGAACTAGCAAGTACATGCGGAGAGGATTTTTAGCTTCTGAAAGTAGCCAATGAAATATTCCTCAAGGAAGATGAAGACACCAGCACAGCCAATGGCGGATCTGTTGTAGGAAGGGAAAACAAAGGTGCCAAAGGAGCTACCCAAACAAGCACACTCGATGACTCTGTGGGCGATCTGGATGAAGCCATGCTTAGCATGAAGCCGTTTGTCTTGTCAGGCAAGAAAGGCCAGTATTTAACGTTGTACAATTTGTTTATCCATTCAGCTGCTTGAGATCTTTCTAATGATGTATAATAATTGTAAAAATATAAATCGCTGTCATTTACAGTGCCTTTGTAAGTACCAAAGGTCACTTACAATCTATGTTCCATTTCTGTTAAGGCTTGATGATTTATGTTTTTTTCTTTATTGTTTGTTTCTTACAGATGAACCTACTCAAGAGAACACCACTGTCACACAGCAGGCTATTGGTGTCACCACTACTCCTTTACAGATGGAGTAGCATCCGGGGTCTGACAATGTTACAGCTGTGTTAGCCTTCAGTACAGTAACAGACACTGAAATGGCAGATCTGGGCGTAGCAATATTGCCTGAAGAAGCACCAACAGAGCCAACTCCCCCATCTACATATTCAATTATATTTGACAATCTGGACTACTTCAGCCACACACACCACCAGTCTATCAACCGGACAAACCAATCAGTTCACTGGATCCACCACATAGCTGTGGAAGACAGAGTCCCTTCAAACCATCTCAGCAGACAAAAGCCGACTCAACCACTCACAGATTACAACATTGGGAAATCCCTCCCTAGTTTTGACCCCCAAGCCCAAACGCGTCGCGATTATGTTGTCCTGGGAAGCCGAATCCTGACCAAGTACCTAAACGCCTTCAAGCCGCTATCATCAATCGTGGTTCATCACATCCCTCACCAGTATTCTGCAGAAATGTCAGAGCCTTCGACCCACGTAAGTATTAAATGACCTACACTTCATTTTGAGTTTTGGCATTCTGTAGACTTTTTGACTTACAGAAGCATATAACCTGGTAGTTAATTGGTATATGCTATCACTCCAAACTTTAATGCTATTTCAATTCATGTCATAGCACCCCCTTGGACTTCTGTTCAAAGATGAGAATTATTTTGAGGGGACAGCACATTTACAGTTCCAACTGTACATTTTATTGAAGCGTAATTTATTCAGGATTGCCCCATAAAAAGACGCATTATTAAAGTATATCTGATTCAATTAAGTCCAAAAACTTTGGCGTTGTACATACTTCTGTTACATACTGTAACTGCATGAGTTTTTTTAGAACATGTCCTTTTTTGTTTCTCCTTCCTCGCCAAATGGCTTTGTTGACTACTACAAAAATGATTTTCATTTTAGATCTATCATCTGGTCTTTTACAAAGAGGGTTCGGGAAGGGATCATGGGACACTCCTTGCCAATATGAATAAGTTGAGGTATGCTTACCTATCATGAGTTAAGCTAAAAATGCTACTTTTGTGCATTGTCTTTGGCATTCTTAGCTGTTGTCAGTTTAATATATACATGTTTGTTTTAATATTTGCATTCTGAATAAAATTGCATTGTTCACTGTTTTCAGGTTTTTCCCTTTAAACGATGAACCCCAGCCACCATGAATTACGGCTCGGTACTTTTATCACTCATTCAATTATGTCTGTATGTCTGTTATGTAGCTCAGGAGTGTGTGTGTGTGTGTGTGTGTGTGTGTGTGTCTCTTTCAGTTCTGTCTGTATGTCTGTTATGTATCTCAGTAGGGTGTGTGTGCGTGCGTGCGGTCATCTGGTGAGAGTCAGGTTTGGAATGTAGTCCAACCACCATGAATTAACAGTTTGGAACTTCAACACCACAACTTACTCTGCTCCATTAGATACTATCACCATCATCAATAACAAGTCGTCTTCTTACAGATGCAGCAATGCAAAGCAAGGTCCACGTGCTGCTTTCAATGCATACAAGGAGTTTGTGCAGAAGGACACTACAGCTCTCTTCTTGGCTGCGGCAATGGAGCACTTTGGACTACAGAATGTGTCAGGTATAACACTTCAAACAAACTCCCAATCTCAGGGCAGACACTATCAGACTTAGACAAACTTTGTCATTTTGTATGCACAGAGAGCGTACAGAACAAAATGTCGTTTGTATACAGCTTGAGAATTTCAGTGAATTGAAGTGGATTTCAGAATAAAGTAACTTTGCAGGATAAAAAAGTAACTTTGCAGTCACCCCATCGCCGTATCAACAAGGCCACTGGGGTTAAAACATTTAAAACAGTCCAACTGTATTGTTTTGTATTATTTTCTACATGTAACATCACAGCTAACCATACATGCATCTCACATTATCTGTCTTTTTAATTGCTCAACAGATGTCCCAGACGGATTCATCCCAGACCACATCTTAACTGGTCCACTAAAGGACAAAAGGACCTGGCTGCATGGTGTAGTCTCCCAAATTGTAGACAAATTTGTCATATTTGAGGACATTTCTGACATTGTCAGCGGTGTAACAGATACAGCCAGTGGCCTGCCCCAACAGGGAGAGAAGCTCTCTTGCCGCACCACAGGTTGCAAACGTGTATATAAGTACATAAAGGCTAGGGAAAACCATGAGAAAAGAGAGCATGGGTTGACAGTATCTCCCAAGGCAGTTCCATATATAGACAGTCAAAGTTCAGTGTTAGACCACAAAAAGCAACACACAGAGCCTGGTTTTGGATTCTTCTTGGCTGACCTGCAGGATGCAGTTAAGGAGGGAGACGGAGACAGGCTAATGCGATTGTATACTGTAGCGTTGATGTTCTACAAGGCCTACGGGCATACACAGTATGCGTACAGTACACTACTTCTAACCTTGCAGGTCAATCACACACTTTCCCCTTGCTTAGCACACAGTCTGGTGTGGAATAGGTTTTGGAATGGGAAGGGAGAAATGGGAAGGAACATTTCACTAGATCTACATCTAGAACACCTTAACAATTTCCTAAAGTCCTTTTTAAGACGCAGTGGTCCAAACCTTAACGAGCAAACAGCAGACAGGGTCAGCAAGTCAATTGGGGTCCTGAAAACTTTGATGGAGACCACAGACAGAGAACTACAGGTCTTAAAGTCCTCTGGTGTACATCATGCTGCTAGTCAGACTGAGGACATTTTAGCTCTGGTGGAGGTTTTTAGAGAGGCTAAGCAGTTCCAGGATCACCCAGGCAGAGAGTTCTCAGCATTCCCCCAATTTAGCAGAGATCTTTTGGCCAATCTCAAAAGCACTAACCTGAGGGGATGGGTGAAGTCCAAATTAAAGGAGTGGCAAGATCACCCTGTTTAAAAAAAGGTTTTGAATGACACCAAATAATTGTAAATATTGTAAAAAGTTTTTGTTTCTGTATATATTTCATTTTGTAATACGTTTATTTATAATTTTAAAATTTGTAATATGGAAATATTTAAACAGTAAATTCTGTCAACATTATGTCTAGCATCATTATTTCAAACATGGCATTTTAAGTTGAAAAAATAAAGCAGGTTTTCAGCAAAATATATCTTTTATTTGCATTTTTTACTGTTGTATACAAAATTATTTACATTGTTTGCAGTGACAGTCATTTAAGGACATTAGTACAATAGCACCTACTAGCCTGCTGCTGAGGGGTGCTAGTTTGACTCTGAACCGCTACTGTGTTGTGTTTCAATTTCAAAGTCATCATCTTGCTCATCAAAATAAACCTGTGAAATCAATGTCAGGCTCTGTGAAGCTCTCTTCAGGTAAAGTAGGCTCTGTGTATTCGAAATCCCCGAAAACCTCACTGATCACTAGGAGAATTTCGCTTGCATGCCGTACTGTAAATACTGGAAGGTGGTTTGTAATATAAGCCAAGTCAAAGATATAGGGACTGTGCTCGACCGCTGCTTCGATAAGTTCAGTGCCAAACCCAGTACAGACAGTCTTGTTAGTGATGAGTGGCAGGTCTGGGACTAAAGTGCGCCTGTACTGCTGTAAGCAGGCCCGGATCACAGTCTTGTCCTCCTCAGTCACCTCTCTAGATCTAAGTGGAGTAGTACTCACATTTGGTTCTACAGATTCATGTTTTGGAGTAGGCTCTACACAAACACCTGATGAACATGAACACATCGAGTGGCAGTAGGTGCAACAGAGATGACCCGGCTGACCCGTACATGACAACATGTGAGATATTAGGAAAATTGAGGCCCATCCCCAGCGCAGTGGTAGCAACAGCAACCCTGCAGCTACCCTCACCCGTAAAGGATGCCAGCACTCTGTTTGTACTGTGGCAGTGTCTTGCTGTGGAACATTCCGATCAGCATGTTTTCAGCCTTATGCTCTGGATCTCTGTTCACCCATGCATCTTCTCCAAGTTTAGCTTTGAGACGGCAGAACACTCTTCCAACTGCCTTGAGTGATCTGCAGTAAATAATGATAGGTGACATCAACAGTCTCTTCTCTCTGACCTCCGTCACCACCCAATCCATGCAGTCCAGGTCATGACTAGGAACATGCTTAAGCCCAAGCCTGATGTTGCTTCTGTTTGGGCTAACAGTCACTTAAGTTGCCTTCTCCATGTTCAGCAGCTTGGTCACCCGGCCTCTGTTGACAATATCAGCAGATGCTGTCAAAGCCATGACAGGTGTGCCTGAAAGACAACACATGCATAATATGAAAAGGGGGGACAACGACAACCTAGGCAGCCACACTGCTTGGCCCCTCATAACAATATTTTTACAGATTTACACTGCAAAAACGAAAATAATTAAAATGTTCTTAAAGTTAGATTATTTATCCTTGACTTGAGCAGGTAAATAAGATTATCTGCCAATGGAATGAGTATTTTGTACCCTTAAAATAAGATAATTAGACATCCTGCACTTGAAATAAGATGATTGAGATGATTTGTTCCTATTTTAGGTGCCAAAATTTTATTCCATTGGCAAATTATCTTATTTACCTGATTAAATCAAGGACAAATACACTAATTTTAATAAATGTTTTAATTATTTCTAGTTCTCTTTTTGCAGTGTAGGCCTACAGGATTAACTCAGCTTCTTTAACAATTGATCTGAGTTCTCCCAGCCGGGCAAAGCTCTCTCTGAAGGCTGGACTCCCTTTGCCAGCTTCGCCCCTGATAGACAGACAGACAGATAGATAGATATAAACTTTATTTATCTATAGGGGAAATTAAGACTCCAAGTAGCTTAGAGACATAGATACATAATACATGTATCTATGCTCGCGGACTTCCTGTTTGCGGTAAGGCGTATTGTGTCACTTCCTGTTGTTGCTGTGTGAACGACGGAGCTTTGCTCCAGGCTCTCTCGCTTTTTATCTTTAAACCTCTTTGCTGTAACATCTGTTTCCAAACATAAGCACTTTTAAAACATTGTCTGTGGCTGCTCATCACGTTTGGGAACTCCTCGTGTTTCACACGGTTTGTTCTTTGGCGTGATAATAGGGCGCTAGCCTAGCTTTAGCCTAGCGTTAGCCTAGCGCTAGCCAAGCCTTAGCCTCATAATGGCTTCTCCGTCCCTGACTAAGTCTCCTATCTGCTGCTCTCTGTGTCAGATGTTCAGTTATTCCTCTGCCTCCTTTAGTGATAATGGTACATGTAATAAATGTAGTGTTTTTGTAGCTTTGGAGGCGAGGGTGTCAGAATTGGAGACCCGGCTCCGTGCTGTTGAAAAACCAGCTGATAGCCGCTCTTTTGCTAGCGCGGAGCCGCATAGAGTAACTTCACGTAGCGAACCTAAAGCAGTAGCACCCGAGCAGCCTGGTAACCAGGCTGGCTGGGTGACAGTTCGTAGGAAGCATAGCTCTAGATTACAGACCCCAGATCACCACCAACCCGTCTGCGTTTCTAATAAATTTTCCCCTCTGAGCGACAGTCTCGCCGAGGAGCCGACCTTAATTATTGGCAGCTCCATAATGAGAAATGTGGCACTAAAGAAACCAGGGACCATAGTTAAATGCCTACCAGGGGCCAGAACAGGCGACATAGAATCCTACCTAAAACTACTGGCTAAGGATAAGCGTAAATACCGCAAAATTGTTATTCACGCTGGCGGTAATGACACCCGGTCACGCCGATCAGAGGTCACCAAAGTTGGTGTTGCTTCGGTTTGTGAGTTTGCTAAAACTATGTCGGACTCTGTAATTTTCTCTGGTCCCCTGCCTGATCTGACCAGTGATGACATGTTTAGCCGCATGTCATCATTCAACCGCTGGTTGTCTAGGTGGTGTCCAGAAAACGACGTGGGCTACATTGATAACTGGAGAACTTTCTGGGGAAAACCTGGTCTGATCCGGAGAGACGGCATCCATCCTACTTTGGAGGGTGCAGCTCTTCTTTCTAGGAATCTGGCCGGATTTATTAGTTCTCCTAAATGCTGACAACCCAGGGTCCAGACCAGGAAGCAGAGCCGTAGTTTAACACACCTCTCTGCAGCTTCTGTACTGTTACCCACCCATTATCCTATTGAGACGGTGTCTTTCCCACGGCCAAAACTTAACAGATCAAAAACTGATCTAAAAGGAACAAATCATAAAAATCTAATACAAATCCATACGGATCACTTTGAACCAAAAAATAAAAGAATTAAATGTGGTCAATTAAATATAAGGTCTCTCCCTCCGAAGACTTTGTTAGTTAACGAATTGATTTCTGATAATCAGATTGATTTGTTTTGTCTCACAGAAACCTGGCTACAAGAGGACTACGTTAGTATAAATGAGTCAACCCCCTCCAGTTATTCAAATTTCCACATTCCCAGATCTGTGGGAAGAGGAGGAGGAGTGGTAACTATCTTTCAGTCTGATTTATTAATTAGTCCCAGGCCAACTAATAATTACAGTTCTTTTGAACATTTAACCCTCAGTTTCCCTCATCCAAACTGCAAAGCAATAAAACCTCTTCTGTTTGTTGTTTTGTATCGTCCACCAGGCCCTTACACTCAGTTTTTGGATGAGCTGTCAGATTTCTTATCAAATTTGGTGTTAAATACTGATAAGGTTATTATAGTGGGTGATTTTAACATCCATGTTGACACTGAATGTGATAACCTTAGTGTAGCCTTTAAAACTATCCTAGATTCAATTGGTTTTGTTCAAAATGTGCATGAACCGACGCACTCTCGGCTCCATACTTTAGACCTTGTTCTGACATATGGCATTGATTGTGAAGAATTAACAGTATTCTCTCACAACCCTGTCCTGTCTGATCATTTTTTAATAACATTTGAGTTTAATCTAACTGAGTTCTCCACCCCCAAAAGAGGGTTCCATTATAGTAGATTTTTATCGGATAATGCTGTATCAAAACTTAAAGAGTCTGTCCCCTTTTTAATATCCTCAGTATTGCAGAAATGCCCTGTAGATGGCAGCATTGCTGTTTCTTCCCATTCACAAATCGATACCTTTGCTAACAATGTGACTTCCTCATTGCGTTCTGCATTAGACAATGTAGCTCCCTTGAAAAAGAAGGTGATTATTCACAGGAAGCTGGCTCCTTGGTTTAATTCAGAGCTGCGTTCCTTGAAGCACAATGTTAGGAAATTGGAGAGAAAATGGCGCTCTACACACCAAGAGGAATCCTACTTAATCTGGAGGGACAGACTATTGTTGTATAACAAGACCCTCTGCAGAGTTAGAGCAGCATATTTTTCATCATTAATTGAAGAGAATAAAAATAATCCTAGATTTCTCTTTAGTACAGTTGCCAAACTTACCCAGAGCCACAGCTCTGTTGATCCATCCATTCCCTTAGCTCTTAGTAGTAATGATTTTATGGGATTCTTCATAAATAAAATTGATGCCATTAAAAATAAAATAATTGGCATCCTCCCAAACATGATTACCTCGTCCTCAGTAAGTGAGGCAGCATTGGAGGAATCTTTAGAATCTGCGCAGTGTTTGAACTGTTTAGAAGCAGTAGAGCTTTCTGAGCTATCTAAAATTTTAGCTTCATCTGAACCTTCTACCTGTATGTTAGACCCAATCCCAACCAAGTTGTTTAAGGGCATATTCCCTTTGATCAGTGGCACTATTTTAGACATGATTAATCTATCCTTAGTAAATGGATATGTACCACAGGTTTTGAAAGTAGCTGTTATTAAACCTTTACTTAAGAAACCTTCTCCTGATCAGGATGAGTTAGTAAACTACAGACCTATATCTAATCTTCTTTTCTTATCTAAAATTCTTGAGAAAGTAGTTGCTAATCAACTTTGTGAACATTTACAAAGTAATGACCTACTTGAGGAGTTTCAGTCAGGCTTCAGAGCTCATCATAGCACTGAAACAGCTCTGGTGAAGGTCACTAATGATATTCTCATGGCCTCAGATAAAGGACTTGTGTCTATACTTGTCCTGTTAGATTTCAGTGCTGCGTTTGATACAGTTGATCACAATATTCTGCTACAAAGACTTGAACATACTGTAGGGATTAAGGGGAAAGCATTAGGCTGGTTTAAATCGTATCTGTCAGACAGATTCCAATTTGTTCATGTTAATAATAAATCTTCCTCAAACTCTAGGGTCACCTGTGGAGTACCACAGGGTTCAGTCCTTGGACCAATTCTCTTTACTATATATATGCTTCCGATAGGCAAAATTATCAGCATGGGATTAATTTCCACTGTTATGCTGATGATACTCAGCTATATTTATCCATAAATCCTGATGAATCCAATCAATTACTTCGACTGCAGTCATGTCTTGATGATATCAAAAGCTGGATGACTTTAAATTTCCTGCACTTAAATTCTGACAAGACCGAAGTTGTAATCTTTGGGCCAGAGTCCTCAAAAAATAAACTTCTTAACCAATCACTTAATCTGGGTGGCATTAACCTGGCCTCTGGTAATAAAGTAAAAAATCTTGGTGTTATTTTTGACCAAGACATGTCATTTAAATCCCATATTAAACAGGTTTCCAGAGTTTCCTTTTTTCACCTCCGGAATATCGCCAAAATTAGAAACATTCTGTCCAGGAGTGATGCTGAAAAACTGGTCCATGCATTTGTTACTTCAAGGCTGGACTATTGTAATTCTTTACTATCAGGAAGTCCACAAAATGCAGTTCAAAGCCTTCAGCTGATCCAAAATGCTGCAGCAAAAGTTCTGATGAAAATCAACAAGAGGGATCATATTTCTCCAATTTTAGCTTCCCTTCATTGGCTTCCTGTTAAATCAAGAATAGAATTTAAAATTCTTCTTCTAACGTATAAAGCCCTTAATAATCAAACTCCATCATATATCAGAGCTTTGATTTCCCCGTATGTTCCCAACAGAGCACTTCGCTCTCAGACTGCAGGTCTGCTGGTGGTTCCTAGAGTCTCTAAAAGTAGAATGGGAGGCAGATCCTTTAGCTATCAGGCTCCTCTCCTGTGGAACCAACTCCCAGTTTTGGTCCGTGAGGCAGACACCCTGTCTACTTTTAAGACTGTAGTGGATTAATATCTCACAATGAATATTGTAGTGGATCAATATCTTATAATACATATATTCTTATCACAATGGTTATAAGGTGTGCTGTAACATTCACCTAAGAAACATGTGTGTGTGTCACGCTACAAGTCCAGAATAAGAGGTAGAGGGTCAATGGAAACAAACCAGGGCAGTGGAAAAAACCTCTGGGTCAAAGAGCAAGCCATTTGCAATGTAAAATAGAACATGACCCCTTTGGTCAGTGTTGGATGTGAGTGTTATGTGGGAATGTGTGTACAGCGTCTTTTTTTTTTCTCTGTGTGTGGTGAGTGGGGCACAAGGGAGGGATGGGGTGAATGAGTTTTCCATTTTCCAATTTATTTATTTTTTTTCCAGGTATGGGTGTGGTCCGCTCCCTCTCCCAAGAACATCTCAAGTCTCCGCTAGGTGCGGAGCCCATCCCCCCACGTCCTGCCCTCCTCCACTTCGTTGGCGGGCGCCTTGGCCCCCTGGCGCATTGGTTGGCTTCGGGTTTGGGGCGGGTTCCCGGGCGTGCGCCGGCCCACTCCCGGCGGCCTCTTCGCGGGGCCTGGCCCCCCGGGGGGCGGCCGGGGCCCCCGTTGCGGGGGTGGGGCGCCCCTGGGGCCTCTGGCCCTCAGGGCCCATAGCCGGGACCACTTCAGCGGGGCTAGCTGCCGGCGGAGCCCACGGGCTCGTCTCCGCGGCTCTTGAGGGCGTCGGCATTGCGGTGGCTGGGGGATTTCCTCGGTGTCGTCTCTGCTCCTTCCTTGGGGGGGGGGGGGGGTTGCAGATATCCTGTGTCGGCCCCTCCTGGGCGACCTGCTTTAGGGACCCCTTTGGGAGTCCGGGGTTACGGGTCCCCTGACGCCTGCCTCTGTGCTCGGGGAAGGTGGGTCTTTGGTTCTCCACAATCACTATCAAGCTATTTCTGGATAATCTTCACCTAAACTAGTGCACTTTCACATCTCCCACAGGTGCTGGGTCCCAGGTATTAAGTGTTCACTTATATACAGTAATCTTATAATTTATTTATTTATGTTCTTTCACTTTCTTTTTTCAAATATCACATTACACATGTCAGCTTACATAATAATATATATGATTTAGCAATGGCATCTAGGTGTTATTCGAGTGTATCTGTTGCTTTATGTCTGTTGGTTGTGCTGTTCTTTTTGTGTCTCTTTCCAGGTGATGGAGCAGACAAAGAAGGTTTTATCATTCTCTCCCTTTTATCTCCTCTTTCTTTCACCTCTACTCTTTTTTTTCTTTTCTTTCACTTTTTGTTCTTCCTTTACTCTCCCATTGTCATGTCCATATAATTTGAAATTCTCCTTGCAGGAATCATAATAAAGCTATTTACAAGCATAAATCAAGTGAGCACTATGGCGAAAGCTGTTTGCTCCACTTGTAAAAGCAAAATCTGTCGAGCTCTATCTGGCATTGAGACATTAATTCCTATTGCCACATTGCTAGACAGGACACTGGGAAAAAAAAAATAGAACATGAAAGGCTGCAAATGAACACAGAAAATGCATGGTCCATGTCCGGAAGAGGTAATGACGTGTAACCATATGGAAATGGGCAGTAGTGAGGGACCATGTTTGGAATGAGCTGTGATGTGTAACCATGTTTTTAAAAAAGTACACCCTAGGGAAGTTTCCACTGATAGGTAAAAAAATAACAAAGATATCCGTGGAAAAAGCAATGGAAAATATGTAAAAATGGGAGGGGCTCAAAGGAGGAGCCCCAAGACCCAGAGAATGTATATAAGCAGACCACTTTCTGTACGCTGTCAGATGTTGTCCGGAGAGCATCTCAAGTGTGTTTGTCTTGTGTTGTTGCAATAAACCATCCTGGACCGAAACTCAGCTACCTTTGTTCACTTTTTGACAACTGTTGGATATTTTTAACTGCCTTACCAAGAACTTAGAATTTTTGAAGGACTTAGTACAAATCATTACGTTGTGGGTAGGCCCATCCACAACATTTTGGCGAGCCGAGCCAGGAGGAAGCGTGATCCCGGACGACTGCTGCCACCGGTTGGAGGCCAGGACCCCCAGGGCCCAATAATCCACCAATACAAGTGAGAAACTAATTTGTTATAATTAGGCAGGCGGCTGGTGGACGTCAGGTATCACACAGCTCTCCTAAAAGAACCTAGCAGTCTAAATTTAGTAACATATACAAAACAATAACATACAAGAAGAATATATACAAAATAACATACAAGAAGAACAGAATAGGCTGGAGAGCGGTCCAGAGGTGTGTGTGTGTGTGTGAATGTATGGCTATTGTACGTGGCAGCATTATTGTCTAATATGTATGAGTGAAAGTATGGCTATTGTTGTTTAAGGTGTGTATGTGAATGTATGGCTAGTGTATGTGGCTGCATTGTTGTTTTATGTGTATGTGAATGTATGGCTAATTGTATGTGGCTGCATGTTTGTTTAAAGTGTTGAATATATGGCTAATGTAAACTGCTGCAATTTTGTTTAAGGTATCAATTGATGAAAAAAGTATATGTGCATGAATATATGGCTAACGAAAAACTGATGCATTTTTGTGAAAGGTATTGATTGATGCATGAACTATCTTGTGCACAGCTGGGTTAATCATAAACAAGCTATGTTATGCATTTTTGTTTAAGATATTGATTGGTGCAAGAACTGTTTTGTATCTGAAATAGATAATAGGTAGAGAAGTAGGGACAGACCGGTCAAAGTGATTGACATAAGTCTGATGAGACAGCCGCTCGGAGCAGTGGATGCATTTAGTGTATGGTTCATATCTGTGGCAGAATAAGAGTATTGGTGACTAAGTGATGGTCGAAGTGTTCTATGAAGTTGTGCAAAAGTATTGATGATTAAAGAGGCCTGGCTAAGCGATAGTCCAGTGTAAGAAGTACCGCTCGAAGGAGACGTCCCTCACTTGCCTAGCAAGGAAGTGAGGCCTGGAAGCTGGGAAAAACGCGTATGCCACTGTAAGAGACATTGAGGAAAGTTATTGTAAGAATAATATAGGCCCGCAGAGTAAAGCACAAGAAGTGCATAGGTGAGAGCTAAAGCTTAAGCAAAACATAAAATATATGTCTGTCTGTGTTGGTTTGTGTAGAGTGTAGATTAATTGTTAAAGGGGAAATAAGGGGAAGGGGAACGATAACAATAATACATAGAAATAAGATAAGAATAAATAATAAATTGACAGTGATAAGGATACAGATATATATTCGAAAGAAACAAGGTATAGAACAAAATAAAATTTAAGCAATAAAACATAAAAAGATAAGATAATGATAAACAATAAGAATTGTTAGTAGTAAAATATATATAATAAAAATTATAAAGCAAAGGATAAGACAAGAAGTTCAGCATAACAGAAATACTCTAACCCTAGATTGTTGAAATATAACAGATTGAAAAAGGTAAAAAAGTTAAAAAAAAGAGGAAAAAATCTATATTGGAAAGAGCAGGACCCGATAAAATCCGACGAATAGGGACTAAAAGGGTTAGTAAATAGCTGGGCTGGACAATTAATAGCAGTCTTAATATAAACGCAATTTCCAAAATCACAGAGTCTACAATTTGTAGCTACTAACAATTAGAAAACTAAAACGTGTCCATTAGGTGTTGGTAAAACGTTAAAAGTGGGGTTGCCTCCACATAAAAAGAAAGACAATAGCAGCAGGGAGATAATCTAATTTTATTACTGGATTTGGAAGTCTCTATAATCATACGTAGCATAAAAATACAGATCAATTAGTTTAAAGCTAGACTTGCCTGTAGACTGCACCTTAAATTTAACAAGGATTAAATGTCCAAATCAACTAAAAGCTAGTCTATTGAATAATATTCTGATCTTGAAAAATATTCTGATTAATAGAAACAATAAAGGTTCTAGTTGTAACCAGTTTTTGTGTACAAACATCTTTAGTTATAGGCCATTCTTTCTTTACCTACGATTAATGTAGAGGAAAGTCAAAAATTGTAACCTAGGTTAAAATATATTTAGGCTAAAATACAATCATTGTTGCTCTGAATCTAGATGCTGTGAGTCTTTTAGCAACTGAGCTGCACAGCAAGGAAACAAATAGATTTATTATTGGTATATGAGTAAAACTAGATAATAATCACATTAAAATTACAGAAGCAAGGAGAAGCATAATTAGATTATTTCCAAAATCGTTCAGCCCTAAGTAAAAAGACACAGGCCACAGTGTCTGCTGACTGCTGAGTGCCATGGGAACCAACGTGAGCAAACAGACTAAGGAAATGACGCCTGCTAAATTAGTAATGATAACACATCCTTCTAACAAACGCAGAATTCAAAAATGCATGATGGAATGGCATAAGATAACATCTGGGAAAAATCGCTGGCCTATTAAAGGCAGCTTTGACCCGTTATGCTATGATGAAGTAGAAGAAAGGCTGCGGCATAACGATGCGAGAAATGACCAAACGCAGTTGTGTAAAAAACAGAAACATGCTGAACAGAGAGATATCTTGCGATATTTTAAAGTCGAAAGTAATAAAAACCCAACAGCACCTAAGTATACTGATTCCAAGCCACCTCCTTATCATCCTGCAGCAGCAGGGCAGTACCCATTATGTACAGATCAAATTAGTAGGGGTAAAATCACGGGGAGGTTAAAATTAGTAATGGATAATGAGGGGGAGGGAGAAAAAGGAAAAAGAGATAGACAGCAGGAAAAATGGGGAAATATAAGCCAAAAAGAGATACCAAGCTGCTCGTTAGATGAAGAGGAGGATAGTGCATGCTCCAGCCCACTGACACCTCCTAGGGCTCATTTGCCCGCATCAGTCGAATGGCCCACGACTCTCCCTCAGGCACGTAAAAAATCCAATCCAAAAGAAAGATCAGAATCGGTGGAAGAAAGAACAACCGCAGAGCTGGAGGAATTGCAGGAGCGCCTTACATTAGTCCGCAGCTGGGGGAAACAAAGGGAACGTATGGAGAGACAAAGGGAAGCAGAAAGGCGAATAAAAGAGGAACAAGAGGAGGTGGAAAGACAGAGAAAAGAAGAGAGGGAATATGAGGAAAACCTAGAGGAATTACAAAGGTGCGCAAGAAAGCAACGAGAGGAGAAGCAAAGAAAGAAGGTTGAGCAGCGTATGGAGGAGGCAGCCCAGATTGACCCCGCGGACCACTCTGACCAGCACATCAAAGCTATGCTCACAGAAGCAGAAAAAGAGGAAGAGGACGAAATAGAAAGAGATATGGAACTGTGGGACACAGCTGAACGTCTGGATGATGGGAACAACATAATATCCCCACATTATGTCAGTAGGACCAGACAGAGCGGGAAGGGCCCAGCTGTAAGACCTCGGGAGGTCACGGAAAGGAGAGCGATGTTTTCAGGTGTGAAAAAACAACTCGCAACTGAACTTGAGGTGGACTTGGAGGTGGAAGAGCACCGCAATCACGCAATGGAAACGAGATCGCAGGCACAGCTACGTGCGGCAGCACGGGGGCAGGAGGCAAAGATCATGCCCTTAATATCCAAAGGACCTAATGAGGACCGATACATGCCATGGTCATTTATGGACATGATAACGCTTGCAGGAAGACTGACGCCGCTGGCAGACGGAGCAGACAGATGGATAGAAAAGCTAGAAGAAATCACGGGGGGCATCAACTTGGCAGCAGGAGACATCAAAGCACTGCTAATAAAAATGGCAGGACACTCGGCAGCCAAAGAAGTGTTTGAGGAGGCCGGGCTTCCAGGGGTCATGCGCGGACACCGGTGTGACGGGTTACCCTTCAACCATATGAGAACCCGAGTATGGGAAGCCCTGAGAAACAAATACCCCTCACGCAGAGACCCAACCAAGCTGAAAGAAGAATGTCTAAAAGATGACGAGAGCCCAGCCCAGTTTCTGCACAAGTTTCAACAAATGTGGAAAGCAGAGACAGGAAATGAATGGGATGAGCAAGAATCAACCAAGGCACTATTTAAAATATACGTCAAAGGTGCCATGCCCAAAGAAGTACAGGCCAAACTGGATGGAGTGGTGGGACTCATAAAAATGGACTGGCCTGCGTTCTCGGAGCATGTCATACATTATGTAAACATGCACCGAGCTGAAAAACAGGCGCTTGAAGACCAAAGCAAGATGCTGGCCACAAAGTTGGCCCAACTGCAAATTGGAGAATTAACAAAAGCAAAGAAAGAGAGAGAGAAGCCTAAACATCAAGCGGCACTGACAGTGGCAGCCGCTCCCATAGTTGAGAGTGGACCAGCAGGAGGTGAAGTCGTATAAGCCCCAGTGATATCTCCCACTATCCCTCCACCCACACAACAGATGCAGTATCCAACAGCACCACCTGCAGGAGGGGCCCAAACTCAACAGGTCCCTCCCATCCATGTGCATCTAAATCAGGGAACAGGTCCCCAGCACGTGATGACTGGAAGAGGAAGAGGGGGGCCACCCATGCGGGGAAGATGGAGAGGACCACAAGGAGCCCCGAGGAGGCCCCCTCAAGGACAATACCAGCGGATGCCCCAGGCGGGTCCAGACATGGGACAACAGCAGCTGAGGCTGCAGTGCTGGGGATGTGGACAAGTCGGACACATGCAAAGAGACTGCCCAACCAATCCATGGATGGGACCCCAGCACCCTGCCACAGGACCTGCTAACGGTGGAGCAGGGCCTGAAGCGTACTGGCAATAGGGGTGCCCAGAGAAACCTGAAAGAGAGGCCATTCTACCTGTATTAACACAACGCCCACAAACGGAACCCACAATTGATGTCACAATATACGACAGCCATCATCAATTCATGATTGACACAGGAGCTGCATACTCCTGCATAGGTAAAAGTGGAATTAGCCTGCCTCTCTCAGCATCAAAGATTCGAACAGTAGGTTTCTCTGGGAAGACCCAAATAATACCCATGACTGAGCCAGTTCCCATGATTATAGGAGAAAAGACTGTGTATGCACCACTACTTTACTCAGCAGATACGCCAATTAATCTGCTGGGCAGAGTTGTGTTATGCCAGCTCAACGCAAAGATTAAATGCACTCCAAATGGAATTTATTTTGAAGCAACTGACAACAGCGAAGCCTTCATGATGCCACTGGGCCCACAGATGACCCCACAAGTGACAAATCATGACCCCGAAGACTAAGTATTTTGGATGAAACTCACGTCACCTACTTCTTTCCTCCAATTGGAGTGGGAAACATGGAGACCTCTGATAATGAACCACTACGACGAATCCAAAGAGCCTTTCCTCCCCCTCCATTGCACTATGTTTTATGACAAAGGACAGAAACATGAAGACTACGAGAAAAGCTGGGATGAAGAAATTAACAACAAAACAACTGTCATCCAATATGCTGACATAATGGTTGGGCCACAAGGAGCCGCAGCCGTTGTCAAGTTTCCTGAAAAAGACATTGCCGAATGGTTCCAGGTCACTGACTCAGCGCCGCATGTCACATTGCTGATTGCTGACAAGTACGAGTCGCATGACCTGGGTCCCATGATTCGAGAAGCCAAGAAAGTCATGGAATGGATCGATACTGCATGGAACCGGATTAGTGTATCAAAAGATGGACTATTCTTCAAAATCTCATTTTCACAAGCAGATGAAGTAATAGCAGAACACATCAAAGTGCCTGGGAAAAGACAAATGGCGGTGACTGAGGAGCATGCATCACTATTAGAACAAGTTCCTGAGCAGGTGTGGTCCAAAAGCAAAACAGATGTAGGTTTAGTAAAATCAGCTGACCCCATCAAATTCACCACCAAATTAAATGCTAAATTACCCTTTCAAAGACAATACCCCCTCAAACAGGAAGCAGTAGAAGGCATACAGCCCATTATAACAGGATTAGAAACTGTAGTCGTTCTAAAACCGACAGTAAGCCCCTGTAACACACCAATTTTTCCCATCAAAATGCCTAACGGTAATGATTATAGATTAGTTCATGATCTAAGATTAATCAATGCCATTGTAGCAGAAGAAATACTGATAGTACCAGACCCCCATACACTGTTAAGCAACATACCCCCGGGTACAAAATGGTTCACTGTGATAGATCTGTGTTCAGCATTTTTCAGTGTGCCTGTGCATCCAGATTCCCAGTATCTGTTTGCATTTACGTACAAAGGTCAGCAATATACGTACACACGATTACCCCAAGGGTTTGTACACTCAAAATCTATTTTCAATCGTGTGCTGGCAAATGATCTGAATCACTTAGACATACCATCCACCATGCTGATGTATGTTGATGACATTTTGATCTGTTCTGCCTCAAAAGAGCAGTGTGAAAAAGACTCCATTACGGTGTTGACCGCATTGGCAGAAGGAGGACACAAAGTAAGTAAACAAAAATTACAATTCTGCCAACAAACAGTAGAATACCTCGGCAGGCAACTCAGTGGGGACAAGAGGTCTATCGCACCGTCCCAAATAGAAGCCATAACCAAATTGCCCAAACCTCAAACTGTTGGTCACATGTTGTCTTTCCTTGGCATGGCAGGTTACAGCAGACCGTGGGTGTGTGATTACGCTATCAAATCTGCTCCATTAAGAGCACTTATTAAAGCCGCAGGCCAAGGACACCAGTCGGCTCAGTTACAGTGGACAGACGAGGCAGAGGGAGCATTTCAGCTGCTAAAACAAGATCTCCAAATGGCTCCTGCTCTGGCCAATCCAGATTATGGCAAACCATTTCATCTGTACGTGGCAGAGCGACAAGGGTATGCATGTGCAGTATTGATGCAAGACACTCCCACAGGTAAACAACCAATTTCTTATTACAGCACAAAATTAGATGGAGTTGAAGAAGGCCTGCCTCCTTGTTACCAAGGCTTGGCAGCAGCAGCATTTGCATACAAAAAGGCCTCAGTAATCACTATGGGCCACCCTATTTTCTTGTATACATCACATCAATTGCATGCACTGCTCACAAGCCCACGTTTTGTGATAACCCAAGCTCGTCGCACTGGTTATGAAGTTCTGCTTTCAGGACCTGACCTTACCGTGCAACGTTGTGCCACGATCAACCCGGCCACACGAATGGTATTGCCAACAGAAGGTGAGCCCCACGATTGTCTCAAGGAGACGGACGCCTTCATGAAAGTAAGGGAGGATTTATACAATCACCCAATCACGTCCGATCTAACATTGTTTGTTGACGGGTCATGTGTCAGAGGTGAGACGGGGAACAAAGCAGGATATGGAGTGGTCCGGCTTGACCCCGACGGCACCTATACAAAAGTTCAGTCCATGAGCCTTGACCAACCTTGCTCTGCCCAATTGGCAGAGCTAAAAGCATTAACAGCTGCATGTAAATTAGCTACAGGTAAAAGAGTCACCATTTATACAGACAGTGCGTATGGATACGGGGTATGCCATATAAACGCGAGCATCTGGAAACAGCGAGGTTTTGTTCGAACTGATGGCACCCCGGTAACACATGGGCAGGCTGTCATGGAATTAATACAAGCCATGCAGCTCCCATCTGCGTTAGCTATTGTAAAATGTGCTGCACATCAGACGGCAAAAACACCTATAGCAATAGGAAATAACTTAGCAGATGAGGCAGCCAAAGAAGCCACAGGACCTGCAATACAAGGACCAATGGTTCTTGCAGCTGACTGTGGACCCATCACTAATTTAGCCTCATTAATTGAGGCGCAGAACAGCGTCTCTGAAGCAGAAAAACGATTGTGGGTGCAAAGGGGGGCGGTACGCACATCACACCCCCATGCAGGGTTGTGGCGAAGTTTCCGAGGACATTTTGTACTACCTTTGTCCTTATTGCCAACAGCCATCAAAATAATGCATGAACCTGATCATTGTTCATGAGCCCAGGTTGTTCGAAAATTGCAGGCAGTATGGTGGTCACCGTATTTGACACCTATGGTAGACAGAGAATTAGCTATATGCCCACACTGCCCCAAGTACAATGTGCGAAAAATGTTCACACAACCCTTAGCACATATCCCCATGCCAGATGGCCCTTTTCGTCATCTGATTATGGATTATGTTGACATGTTAACTCGTGTGCAGGGAAAGAGATACACGCTTGTGGTTGTTTGTCGTTTCAGCAGATGGATAGAAGCCTGCCCCACTGCTAAGAGCGATCACAAATCTGCAGCAAGGTTTTTATGTAAAGAAGTGTTTCCCAGGTTTGGTATGCCTGACACTATTTCATCTGATAACGGATCTCTCTTTGTTTCACAGGTTGTCCAGGCGATGTTCACCCAGTTGTGTATAAAACAAAAGTTTGGTTGTGTTTATCATCCTCAGTCGCAGGCATCCGTGGAACGAGCCAACGGTGTTCTCAAAACCAAGATTGCAAAGATTATTGCTGATAGCAATAACCGCCTGACGTGGGTGGATGCGTTGCCAATTGCACTGATGGCAATGCGTTCTCAAACTAACCGATTAACCCATCTTACTCCTCATGAAATGCTTACAGGTCGACCTATGCCTCTCCCACAGGTGCGAGGGCCCCAGGAGGGGATTTCCCTGGCGCAACTTGAACGAAAACTGGGGGACTATCTCAGGTCCCTAACCCGTACTCACAGACTTATATTTCAACAGGTGAAAGCAGCTCACAACCGAGATGAGACACGTATTCCAGTGGATGTCAGAGACGTCCAAGTCAGTGACAAAGTGTTCATACGAGTATTTAGACGTCAGTGGAACGAACCTCGTAGGGAAGGGCCCTTTAAAGTTGTTCTTACCACTCCCACTGCCCTAAAAGTTGAAGGTAAGCCCTTCTGGTTCCATAAGAACCACTGCACACGTCATCGTCCACCAGACCCACCTGGCCTTGATCCATGCTGCGCATGGGGCGAGCGCTGATGCATCCTCACCCCCGTCATCGTCTGATGGCCAGAGACGATCAGCCCGCTTGGCAGCCCGACGGTCTCCACTGTCAGGGGACTCTGAGAATGATAGTGTTCATTCTTTTGTTTCCGATTCGCCTTCTGACTCTGGCAGCAGTAATGCTGATTCTCCTGCCGCTCAGAGTCCTGGCAGGCCTGTCTCAGACTCACCCAGCCCTGAGGCACTGGAAGAACCTTTTTTTCCTCACTCATCAGACAGTGCTGGAACTGTTTCCCCTTCTCCACATCCCTCACCTTCACCTTCCCCACCCCCTCCCTCCCTTTCCACTTCCTCGGACGGCACGTCTGGGTCGGCGAGCGGGTCGTGTCCGCCCACTCCATCGCCGTCTGGGCGTCACCCGTATGCGTCTTTTTCCGAATCTGACTAGTTTTCTTCTTTTGTTAACCCTTTTCGGGTTAACAAGGGGGGACCTTATTAAGCTCACCACTAACACTGCACACTCACATGTAAAGCGTCAAACAGAGACATGTGCACTAGCAATGATAACACTAGCTACTAACCAGGGGATAATCAGTAATAACGGTGGGGAGAATAAATCATTAATGCATGTGCAAACCGAAGGTTATGACTATGTGATGTCTGAAGAAATTTTAGGAGACGAGTCAGTGGGAAAACATTGGCTTGGAGCTCCACAAAGCATGGACTGCCGTGGGGATGGGATGGTGATCATTACGGTAAGATGCAAAGCAAACATGTGCCAAAACATACTAACAAAACAAATAACGACGATAGAAAGAGCTCATAGAGTAGTAAAATTAATAAACAAAAGACAGAAAAGGGATCTGAATAAATTAAAAACGTCACAATGGCAAATGAACATGTTTCAACAATGGATACAATTTTCGGTTCAAGCTATGTTTACAGCTAAAAAGCGCCCTAAAGATGATTGTATAGCCTGTTATAATGCTAAGCAGTTACCGACCCTTCAGAGTATACCCGGAAGTAAAATAGGCGACTGCCCAGACATATCAGAATGTTTTGCTCACTGTGTTATGCATATGGCTGCAGGTTTACCATCATGGACAAAAGACAGGAAAAGATGCCCCGAAGCACTAACCTCCTCAATAAATGAAGTAATGAGTACATCTTCCCTCCCTCTAGTAGTGCAAAAGCCGGCTAAACTAAGCTTTCCATTTTGTATAGCACGAGGAACAGAATTAGAAGAGGTGACCAAAAGAACCTCAAGCAAAATGGAGACTGCAGATGAGATGGTGAAATGTAATAAAATACCGTGGTACCCACCGGCAGCAGGAGGGAACGTTAGCTACATCAAACTATGTGAAACTAGCCTTAAAAGTAACATAAGTTGTAAACAAATAGTACCAGATGGAGGAAATATTATCTATGACATCCAACCTACAGCAGTAGCTCAATACCGAGTAAAGAGTCTGGCGCAAGGATCTGTCCCTTTAGGAGACATTTTTTGGATGTGTCACAATACTGAGCAAATACTATCCTCACTGCCTCCTCAGTGGGAAGGTATCTGTGCTCCAGTAATGCTTACAGGACAACTAAAATTAATAATAGATAATCAAAAAATCAGCAACAAAACACCTAATGAAATAAGAAACCGTACAAAAAGAAGTACTCCTACTGAGCACAAACAGAATTGGCAAATGTCAGATGAAGTATATATTACATGGGATCAGGTCCCATTAGGGGTACTGGATGAACATGCTGCAATAGGAAGCAAGTGGATAAAAGATGGACGAGGGGTCGGCTCGTTACCATTCTTCGGAGTAATTACCAATGCGCAATACATAGCTCGAAATAGTAGGTGGATAAATCTCCTATGGTACAATCAACAAAGGTTTATAAATTTTACAATAAAGGGCGTAGACCTTATAAAAGAACAATTACATGCTACATCACTAATGGTTTTACAACATAGGTTCGTACTGGAATCCCGTATGGCCGGGGACCAGGGGCTATGTGATTATATCGGGACAGATTGTTGTACTTTAATCCCTATGCATACTGATATTAACGGCAGCCTAACAGGTGTTCTTCAAGAAATGAAGCGCATGAGAGATGAACATGTGGAGAGATCCAACTGGAACACTCAGCTGAAGGGGTTTTGGGATTGGTTCAATAAGCTTGGGTGGACAAGATACCTCAAAGCGGCAGGAATAATACTAGGAACCATAATATTGATAATATTAGTAGTTGTCTGCTGCATCGTACCCCTCATTCGGGGGTTGGTCTCAAAACTTATTGTGAGTGTAACTGGTCAATTCCCCATAATAGAGGTACAGATAGACCAAGTCATATAAAGTAATACCATGATCCCCTCTCACCCCCACCAGGTACGTGAATATTTTTTTCTAATATTAAATATATAGTAAATTGCATGCCAAGTCTTTATAAACAACTGTAGATGTAGTTATTTGTATGTCAAGTATTTATAGATTAGCTTAGAAGTAGTAAGTTGCATGCTAAAAGTATTTATAAATTCTTTTAGGAAAGTATATGCCTCATGTGGATATATACCTATAACATACTATGTCTCCACATGCAGACTGCTGAAAATGGCGGACGCTTATTTTAATGTACACCACACACCCGCTGAGGATTGGCAGGGACGCACAAATAGAGGAAACACAAACGCCGCACATGCGTCGTTAGGCACACAAGCATATGTAGGTACAGGCACTGGTCTCCCTAATAGGCGTCCAGACGATCCAGCAGAGGGGCCTAGCGCTGTACCACCGGGAGGAATGGGGGACCTCAGAGAGCTACAGATGGATGACCTGCCATCACCAGGGGCCCTGAGGATCAACTTCAGCCCAATCAGCCCCGAGGACCCAGCAGACCGAGGATGGTCGAACAGAGCTGCCTGGGAGATGCCATCCACTCCGGACCAAGGAAGGCCAAACAGAGCTGGTCATGAGAGGCTATTTACATCGGGCACGGTGACGACGGGTCCAACCGCGATGGGAAATCCTGCACTGGAGCCGAATGTTAATGTTTTTCAACAGATGCAGCTGAGCTCCTTTGAGATGAGCCACGTCTCAGGATTTCTAATGCACCCTCTGGATCTTTACAGAACCGCCCAAGACCTCAAAACGGAAATTATCTCTATGGATACTGGAGTTTATACTCAGCTGGTCAAAGGTCTATCTCCGGCGTCAAAGAAGCACATATTTGCAATTCGCCGCAGCACATACAAAGTCAAATATAGGGCTAGAGTGTGCCAGTTAACCCAAGAACAGGACAGTCTAACGCAACGACTTCAAGATGCTCAACAGACTATTGTCAACTTACAGGACAGACTGTTGCAGATGACAGCAGAACGTGACACAGCAAGACGTCAAGTATTGCAGTGGCGTTTGGCTACTACGACACTGGCACAGCAACAGGGACGTGCTCCTGGCACTTCCACAGTAGGACTGGGGAATCAACCTCCAAGGGGGGTGGTTTTCCCTAATCCCTGACCTCAGAACATTCAATAAAAAAAAGAAAAAAAAAAAAAGAAAACTAAGCTGATATGAATGATGAAATGATTATGTATACTTCAATAATAAATATGATGATGCATGCTTAAAAAGATAAATATAATTGTGTATGTCTATAACCTATGTGACAGTACTAATACTGTGCAGGGAGCACCAATAGGATTGCTCATATGTTGGTTGTAATGAAGGTCTACTGACCATTAAGTGACTGGTTAGCCTGATATAGCGGGCATGATAGAGTATTGGTATTATTATTTAAACATCAACTCGTTTGATGTAGGGTGTGCAGTGCCCCCTAGGTAAGGGTTGTAGTGTCCTAACAGGTGATTAAGCTGCTCGGATATGTCAACCTGATGCCCAGTATCATTGCTGAAACAAATCCTGAAAATCCTTCTATAAAAAAATTAAGCAAGAGGAAAAGTCCTCACAAGAGTGCCAAGGGGGGTTCCCTCTTTGTTTAACTATAATTCTAATGTTTTACTGTGTGATCATAGTTTTGTGTATCCCTCACTACTAGTAGAAGTGTGTTTTGATCTTAGACGTTGGTATTAATCATGGTACGTTTGTGGTGTGCTAAGTATTAATTACAATTAGCTTTTGGTGTGCTATTAATATTTACTCTAGAAATTCAGAGTCATGATAAATCGACAATCATTTGTAGAGTGTGATTTATTTTGTGACCCTTTTCAGGATCACAGGGGGGAATGTAGTGGATTAATATCTCACAATGAATATTGTAGTGGATCAATATCTTATAATAAATATATTCTTATCACAATGGTTATAAGGTGTGCTGTAACATTCACCTAAGAAACGTGTGTGTGTCACGCTACAAGTCCAGAATAAGAGGTAGAGGGTCAATGGAAACAAACCAGGGCAGTGGAAAAAACCTCTGGGTCAAAGAGCAAGCCATTTGCAATGTAAAATAGAACATGAAAGGCTGCAAATGAACACAGAAAATGCATGGTCCATGTCCGGAAGAGGTAATGACGTGTAACCATATGGAAATGGGCAGTAGTGAGGGACCATGTTTGGAATGAGCTGTGATGTGTAACCATGTTTTTAAAAAAGTACACCCTAGGGAAGTTTCCACTGATAGGTAAAAAAATAACAAAGATATCCGTGGAAAAAGCAATGGAAAATATGTAAAAATGGGAGGGGCTCAAAGGAGGAGCCCCAAGACCCAGAGAATGTATATAAGCAGACCACTTTCTGTACGCTGTCAGATGTTGTCCGGAGAGCATCTCAAGTGTGTTTGTCTTGTGTTGTTGCAATAAACCATCCTGGACCGAAACTCAGCTACCTTTGTTCACTTTTTGACTACTGTTGGATATTTTTAACTGCCTTACCAAGAACTTAGAATTTTTGAAGGACTTAGTACAAATCATTACGTTGTGGGGAGGCCCATCCACAACAAGACTAGGCTTAAAACTTTTCTTTTTGACAAAAATTATAACTAAAATTATAATTATAACATGTTACTCTCAGCTACCTTTATAGTTTTACTGCTATAGGCTTAGGCTACTGGAGTATATCAGGATCTAATTTTCTCACTCTATTGAGTTCTACTGTTCTTCAATTATGCATTATGTGTTGTCATTTCAGCTTTTAACTTTTTGCTCTCTCTCTTTTTCTTCATAGTAGGTACACCTGGTCTGGCGTTCTGTTAACTGTGACATCATCAGAGAAGACGGCTCACCCGCTACTACCATCTAATGTAGAACAGATTACTAGATCAATGTGTGCTTCTGTGCTTTTTTGTCTCTCTTGTTGTGTCTCTGTTCTGTCTTCTGTAACCCCCAGTCAGTCGAGGCAGATGACCGTTCATACTGAGCCCGGTTCTGCCGGAGGTTTTTCCTTCCCGCTAATGGGTGGTTTTTCTTCCCACTGTCGCTTCATGCTTGCTCAGTATGAGGGATTGCAGCAAAGCCATGTACAATGCAGATGACTCTTCCTGTGGCTCTACGGTTCCCCAGGAGTGAATGCTGCTTGACGGGACTTTGATGCAATCAACTGGTTTCCTTATATAGGACATTTTTGACCAATCTGTATAATCTGACCCAATCTGTATAATCTGATTGAACTTGACTTTGTAAAGTGCCTTGAGATGACATGTTTCATGATTTGGCGCTATATAAATAAAATTGAATTGATTTGAATTGAACATATAATAGGTTGTTCAGTGACAACAGTAGAATCTTTTAACTTACCATTTATACGTGACATGAACCTCATCGACTACGATCCCCACTAAGTTCTTCTGGTACACCTCTGAAGCAAGCATGCTCCGCCATTTCTCATTGAGCCATGACTCGGGACTTCCAAATACCAGTCGAGGATGTCGTTTTGGTTTATTCCTCCCAGCTGCATACCTGTAACACCCAATTTTCCAGCCTCTCTGATCTGATCCTCTATGAGAGCATTCAGCGGGGACACGATGATAACGATGGGGTGCTGCAGTAGTCCCATTTCCTTAACTACCAGAGGAGCCATTTGGTAGATCAAGCTCTTGCCAAATCCGGTCGGGAGAAGGGTGAAAACATGGTTTCCACCAACAAAAGCCTTCAGAGCCGTTCTCTGATGTTCTTTTAATGAAACAGTATTAGGTAGATTGGACAACACTGAAGAAATAGCAGCATTAATGCTAACGCTTGCTTCCTCGATGCGAGCCACCATTGTTGTTGGAATCTCACGGTCGCTTCTCTACTACGTCACATCCATGAAACACCCGTCCTGCGTCCTGATTGGCCAGACCATAAATTTGGTTGGGGAAATCACTTTCAATGAGCGATGTCCCAGATGTATGCGAGTGGAGCTAGGCGGAGCGTGACATGCGTCTGGCTTTTGTCAGGTTACAGAAACTCAGCCAGATGAAAGAAACGTAGGTTATCTGCAGGTGGAAGGGAACACAGCTTTGTTCTGATCCTTGTGCTCCTGAGCTGCTGTAGTTACCTCTCCTAGTGTGAATATTTCCTTCAGTCATTGCTCAGCCTGACATGAGTGCTCATGGTTATCACAGTGCGTATGGTTAGCTGTGTTTATGCTTATGCCTTACTTTTGCGGGAATTCTTTGGAAAAGCAGCACTACACTCCATTTGTATATAAGCAGTTGCCAGAACTAACTGATATTTTTCAGCCCAAACACAACATAAAACCCGCCTAGCTAAAAACAACTAAATCAAAAAAGCCAACTCTCAACCTCTCTTGGACTTATGTTAAAAGCGTAGAAATATTAAACACATAATAAAGAATTGGTGCCAATAGTGCCCACAAGCATACTACCAAAGGTTTGCTGTGTTATCCATGGAGCAGTGATATTCAGATCCTCATATGTGAGGAACTGATCCACAGTGTAGCTACAAGCTGCCAGAATGAACCGTGGTAGGCCAGTAGCTACCGTCAATCAGATCACCTATAATCCTGACCTGGTCTTTATACCTGGACAGAAAGAGACTGAACAAGCTGGTGAGGAAGGCCACTTCTGTCCTGGGCTGCTCTCTGGACTCTGTGGAGGAAGTAGCTGAGAGGAGGGTGTTGTCCAAGTTCACATCCATCATGGACAACACCTTCCACCCCCTGCACCAGACTGTAGAGGAGCTGAGCAGCTCCTTCAGTGCAAGACTTAGACATCCTGTCTGTAAAAAGGAGCGCTACCGCAGGTCATTCATTCCTGCTGCTATCAGATTTTACAATGCTGCACTGTAACTGCAACTGTGACCATAACTGTAATAATTAATGTGCAATAACCAAGGTGCAATAATCTATTTAATACACTGTCCTACAACCCGTGCAATAATCCTGATGTAGAGACTTCTGCTGCTATCACCACCTGAACATAAGTCAGCCCACATGTATGTATGTATGTATGTATGTACAAATGTATACAATGTATATGCACGTACATACGCGTAGGTGCGTAGGTAAGTAGGCGCATAGATATATGTATATATTTAAGTATATAGATATGTTTATATATATATATATATATATATATATATATATATATATATATATATAGACCACTAAGAAAGTAAATGAGACATTTACATTCCTATTTCCTTTTTTGTATTTTTTTTTTTGGTATTCTTTTGATCCATTGTAGATATGAAGATTCACTGTATATAACTGAATGCACCTTCCCTACTCTGCACCTTCTTGTATGAGCCGATGTGACGAGTGAATTTCTCCATTGTGAGATCAATAAAGACTATCTTATCTTATCTTACAGGAGCAGCTAAAACCCCTGCTCCGACTTTCTCAGCTGTGGTGTCCTTGGGCAAGACACTTTACCCGCCTTGTCTGCCTCTCTTCTGTAGGCCTGCTCCAGGGCAGCTGTGGCTAAAATGTAGCTCTCCACGGTTATGATGAAAGACTGAATGTAGAGTAAAGTGCTTAGAGGTCCTCAGGACGTGATGAAGCAAGCAGAACATTTACTATTTGTCCACTTTCATCTATTTTGTTTAAAATTAGTATATTTTAATTTGACATTTTTTATAATGGTTAGTTCTGAATAGAAACTGAAAACATCCTTGATGTGTTTTTCATCATACTTTGATCTTAGTTTGTAAATTAGATATCAGTGTTGAAAAATGTAATATATTTCTGACACCCGAGAAGACGACGGACTGCATACAGGAAGTAGGCGGACTCAGGCTGGTGTTCTCAGCTGCAGTCAAACGTAGTCCAGTCAGATCACTGAGGAGAACAATGGAGGCCACATCTACTCACCGTCTGATCTGTAAGTTATAGTAATAATACATTTTATTTAACAGAGCCTTTCTAGACACTCAAGTTCACTTTACAGACAATAAAAATACAAAAGCAGGGAACAGAAAAGTATAAACAAACAGTTATGGACAAGGGCAGGAACAAGTAGACAAATTCTAGTCTCTGTTTGGGTCAAAGTTCTGCTGTGTTCAGCATTGCTCTCTATCTTCTCTGGATGTTCAACTTTACTTCACTGTAATTAAACTGTTATCTGTCTATATAATGGAATTATTATAGGACTGAATATTTCTGTATATAAAACTGATCCCTCTCTAATAAAGGGCCAGAAGTCTGTTTGTTGCTGAAAGGCGCTTTATAAAATATTGATTAAAACAACCGATTTAACCTTTATGAACAATAACATCATAGTATAGAAACAGATTTATTAAAATATATATGAAGTCTTACTTAAAGTTTAAGAGCACATTTTACTCAACATGGGCAGCTTAACTTTGTAATAAATAAATGTTTTTTTCCCCAGTTCTGACCTTCTTGCTGCGCTGTACAAAAGATCAAGGTTGGTAAACCTCTGTCACATTAAAATACTTTTAAATATTTAAAGATATTCTTTAAATTTAACCTTACACCCAAAAATGTTATGAAACATTTTAAACATCATTAATGAATATGTTGTTTTTCAGTTTCATTGTTCAAAACTAAAATCATGATCGTCTCATTTCAGTCCTCTCAGCTGGTCTGACTGTGAGTCCCAGCAGATCTCAGTTCTTTGAAGGAGACTCTGTGTCTCTGAGCTGTGAGGAGGACAACAGCTCTGCTGGATGGACTGTGAGGAGGAACACAACCACAGGAACCAGGACTCAGTGTGGAGATGGATGGGGGAAACCAGCTGGTTCTACCTGTAACATCCCCTACCTGGTCCCAGAGGACAGTGGAGTTTACTGGTGTGAGTGGAGAGAGGGAGCAGCCAGCAGCAGCAGCATCCAGCTCACTGTCACTGGTAAGATCAGACTGTGGAGTTAGTGTTGATGAAGCTGTGTGGAAATGGATGAAATGCTGTAGTTTGTCTCTGTGTTGAGGTGGATCAGTGATCCTGCAGAGTCCTGTCCTCCCTGTGATGGAGGGAGATGACGTCACTCTGAGCTGTCACACAAAGACCGCTCCCTCCAACCTCCCAGCTGCTTTCTATAAAGATGGCTCCCTCATCAGGACTGAGCCTGCAGGTCACATGACCCTCCACCATGTGACCAGCTCTGATGAAGGCCTCTACAGGTGTAGCATCAGCGATCATGGAGAGTCTCCATCCAGCAGCATCTCTGTCTCAGGTCAGCAGGATAAAGAAAATGTTCAACTGTGAGTTTGAAAATATATTATTTATAATTTCATAAATATCTTTTTTTCAGGGAAGACATCAATACCTTCTGATCCTACAACCTCTCCTTCACCTACATCAGCCTCTCCACCCCCCACTCCCCACTTTGTTCCTGTCAGGATTCTCTGTGCTGCTCTACTCTAACTCTATTCCTCAGGTGTGTCTAGTTGGCTGAGGAGGCGTGGCCCACACCTGCAGCTCGTTGCAGGCGGCTTCCTCTGGCTTCTTAAGCAGAGCGCTGACAGATGGAAGACGCCAGAGCCTTAACCAGTCGTGGTACGACGTGGCCTCTGTCCCTACTCTCGGAAACCAGCTTGTGAGTTTTTGCTCTTCGTTTTTTGACTAATTTTTGGATCTCTGTTTTGCCTCAGATTTTGGTGCTTGGATGCACTCACCCGTCTTGACGTCTCGTTCCGAAGCAACAGACCAGCAGAACCGCCTGCTCAGATTTTGCTCTGGCGCTCCCCTCATACTTCCTGGATGTTACCCAGCGAGGCCTGAGATCCCCTCTCCCGGTTTCTGCTGGTTCTGCATTCACTCTGGTCAATCCATCTGTCAACCGTTGCCGACGAGGTTCGCTCAGGATCCCTCGCCAGTTACATCAGCCGTCCTCAGCCACCAGCCGCCTAACTCCAGCTGAGTAGAATCATAGAGTACTCCCGACGCTACTTCTTCCCGGTTAGGTCCGCCCAGCTAAATGGTAAGCAGCGCACTTCTAGCAAATTCCCCTGGTTCAACTTTCAGAGTTTCTTACTTCCTCTTTCTTACAGACTCGCCAGCCTTGACGTTCTGACCCAGCCGACTCACCCGTAGTTCCGTCCGTAGATCTGTCTGTTTCCTAAAATAAACATCTTAAAACTGTGCATTGCCTCCCGATCGTATCTGCATGTGGGCTTGTCACCTGAAAACCATGACAGAAGAAGGCTCTGGCCACCAAAGTCCAGCGGATACGTTCGGGCGGCAGTTAGCCGCACAGCAAGAGCAGATGCAATCGCTAGGTTTAGCCGTCAATTCAACACAGGAACAGCTTCATAGATTAGCCGCTCAGTTTAGCCAGCTCATGGACACAGTTACTTCCGCGATGACGTCGCCTGTCACTCAAAACATTAGCACCCCGCCTCCCGTCGCTCCGAGCACTGATAATCAGCTTTGGGCTCCGCCACTTGAGGGCGCGTCACCTAGTCCGGAGAAATTCTCTGGTGACCATGGGAGTTGCGGAGGTTTCCTTTTTCAGTGTAAACTGGTGTTTAACCGATCCCCCCAGACATTCGCCTCAGATGAGGTTAAGATATCTTATGTATTACGACTCCTAACAGGTAAGGCACTTAGATGGGCTGAGGCTCGATTCCCTGATTGTCAGTCATTCGGGGTTACTTTTCAGGAATTCGTTACCGAATTTAAAACTATTTTTTCACCCGAGTTAGATTCGGCTCACCAGTCTCGTCATCTCCTCTCGTTAAGACAGCACGGTCGACGCGTATCAGACTTCTCAGTGGAGTTTCGTACGGTTGCCGCAGCGGCGGATTGGCAACCAAGACCGTTAAAGGCAGTATTTTTTCAGGCTCTTGATGAATCCCTTAAGGATGAATTAGCCCGGGTGGAGGAACCCGGGGATTTTGAGGATTTTGTGGCGTTAGCTATCCGTTTGGATTCCCGGCTACGTAGTCGGAGCCGAGTTAGACCGAACCAAGTCTTGCGATCATCCACCTCTTCCACGCTCACCCATAGGGAACCTCGGTCCGCTCCACCACCTCCCGAACCCATGCAGTTGGGCCAGGTTGGTTTAACTAATAAGGAGCGTCAACAGCGCTTCTCGGGCAACTTATGTCTATACTGTGGAGGGGAAGGTCATTTCCTTAGAGATTGTCCGGTTCGGCCAAAAGACCCAGTCCACCGTTCGTAACGGGGAGAACGGTGGACGTTAGTAGTTCTAGCCCCCGAGTAGTCACTAAGGCGCCATCTCTTTCTCGCTTATATTTACCAGTTACGTTAATGTTTGATCAAGATACTTTCGATGTCTCGGCTCTAGTTGATTCCGGTTCGGACTTCAACTTAATTGACCAAACCATAGTGGATCAGCTTCGTGTGCCGGTCGAACCTTTACCCGAGCCCCTCCGGGTGTCGTCTTTAGATGGGCAGAGTTTAACTTTAATCACCCATCGCACTCGACCACTAGTAGTGATAGTTTCGGGTAACCACCGGGAACAACTTTCGTTTTTCGTGTTCCCTGTAAAGCGTTCACCCGTTGTTTTGGGTTTAGCCTGGTTAAGTGTCCACAGCCCGCAGTTTAACTGGGCCGAGTCCCGACTAGAATCTTGGTCTCCAGCTTGTCATTCTCGTTGCTTACAGTCCGCTCGCCCTGTGTCTGTTACCCCTTCCCCTGAGACAGAATCTGGGGACGTTATTGACCTCTCGCTAGTTCCGGAAGAATACCACGATCTTCAGAGGGTATTCAGTAAGACTCAGGCTTGTTCACTTCCCCCACATCGCCCTTACGATTGCGCTATTGACCTATTGCCTGGGGCTCCACTACCGGTGAGTCGGCTCTACAACATCTCCAGGTCAGAACGTCAAGCGCTCGAGAAGTATATAGGGGAATCTCTAGCTACTGGGTTAATCCGTCCTTCATCCTCCCCATTGGGCGCCGGCTTCTTTTTTGTTGGTAAGAAGGATGGAACCCTTCGACCCTGTATCGATTATCGAGGGCTTAACCAAATAACCGTTAAGAATAAGTACCCGCTCCCTCTATTATCCTCAGCCCTCGAACCAGTCCAGAATGCTAAGATCTTTACTAAACTTGATCTGCGCAACGCTTATCATTTGGTTCGGGTGAGAAAGGGGGATGAGTGGAAAACGGCCTTTAAGACCCCGCTAGGTCACTTTGAGTACTTAGTCATGCCTTTTGGTTTGTGCAATGCTCCGGCAGTTTTTCAAGCATTGGTGAACGATGTCCTTCGGGATTTTTTGAATGTTTTTGTTTTCGTCTATCTAGACGATATCCTGATTTACTCTCGTGACCTAGAACAACATAAACAACACGTCCGTCTTGTTCTTCAGCGATTATTAGAGAATCGCTTATTTGTTAAGGCCGAGAAGTGTGATTTTCACCAGTCTTCTGTTTCCTTTCTTGGTCTTGTTTTAGAGGGCGGACAGGTCAAGTCTGATCCAGAAAAGATAAGGGCAGTGGTGGAATGGCCTGTTCCTGAGTCGAGCAAACAGCTCCAACGCTTTCTTGGTTTCGCTAACTTCTATCGGCGCTTTATCAGGAACTATAGTCAGGTAGCATCTCCGTTACATGCTCTCACTTCCCCCAAGGTTCCTTATGTCTGGAGTCCAGAGGCCGAGGAGGCTTTTAGTAAACTTAAGTCTCGTTTTTCCCAGGCTCCCATACTAGTTCACCCCGACCCAGCCAAACAGTTTATTTTAGAGATCGATGCCTCTAATACCGGGGTGGGAGCGGTTTTGTCCCAACAGTCTGAGGTTGACTGTAAGTTACACCCTTGTGCGTTCTTCTCCCGTCGTTTATCCCCGGCAGAGCAGAACTATGATGTAGGTGATCGTGAGCTATTAGCTATTAAACTAGCGTTGGAGGAGTGGCGGCACTGGTTAGAGGGATCCGAGCAGCCCATCATAATATGGACAGATCACAAGAACCTCTCCTATCTGCAGTCAGCCCGTCGACTCAACTCAAGACAGGCCCGTTGGTCTTTGTTTTTCTCTCGATTCAACCTCCCCATCACCTACAGACCCGGCTCCAGAAATGTCAAGCCTGATGCACTGTCCCGTCTGTTTACCTCTTTTGAACAAGAGAGGGAGCCGGAACCGATTCTTCCTCCCACTTGTACTGTTGGAGCGCTGCATTGGGATCTGGAGGACAGAATCAGACAGGCCCAACTTTTAGACCCGGACCCAGGTACAGGGCCACCTGGACTTAAGTACGTTCCCCAGTCTGTTCGTCCTGAGGTTCTACGTTGGAGTCATGACACGAAGTTTTCCGCCCATCCGGGCATTTTTAGAACCCAGTCCCAGGTCTCCCGGCGTTTCTGGTGGCCTTCATGGACTAAGGATGTTAGAGAATATGTTCTAGCCTGTCCCGTTTGCGCCCAGAATAAGTCTCCTACTCAGCCACCTTCCGGTTTGTTAAATCCTCTTCCCATCCCCAGACGTCCTTGGTCCCACATTGCGATTGATTTCGTTACCGGTCTCCCCTTGTCCCAAGGTATGTCAACTATCTTGACGGTAGTTGATCGGTTTTCTAAGTCCTGTCATCTTATTCCTATCCGCAAATTACCTAACGCCCTCCAGACAGCTCAGCTTCTTATCAAACATGTGTTCAGACTTCACGGCATCCCTGTTGACATCCTCTCTGACCGGGGTCCTCAGTTTATCTCCCAGGTCTGGCGGCACTTTTGCTCTGCTCTGGGTGCCCGTTATACACTCACCTCTGGATATCATCCTCAGACAAATGGCCAAACTGAACGCATGAACCAGCAACTAGAAACTACTCTCCGCTGCCTTACGTCATCTTCACCCTCTGACTGGAACAAGTTTTTGCCCTGGGTGGAGTATGCCCTTAACTCACACATCACCTCTGCTACTGGACGTTCACCTTTTGAAGTTGCTTTAGGATATCAGCCTCCACTTCTACCCACAGATGAACTCAGGATTCCCTTCACCTCCGTAAACGACTACATTGCTCGCTGCCAGGACATCTGGAGATCAACTATCACTGCCCTCACTCGCACCGCAGAGCGGAGCAAGAGGTTTGCCGACCAGCACCGCCGACCAGCTCCTCAGTATCGCCCCGGTCAGAAGGTTTGGTTATCCTCCAGAGACGTTTTGTCCAACCCATCCGCTAAGAAGCTTGCTCCCCGGTTCACTGGTCCCTATGAGATAGAGACAGTGATTAACCCAAGCACCGTCCGTTTACGTTTGCCCCCTCACTCCCGAGTACACCCTACTTTTCATGTGTCCCAGATCAAGCCCGTTTTGGACAGCAACTTGTGCCCTCCTTCCGGACCCCCTCCACCCTCCCAGGACAGTCAGAACCCTCGGGTTCTCAGGGTTGTGGATGCCCGTCGGCGAGGTAGGGGTCACCAATACCTCGTCGACTGGGAGGGTTGTAGCTCTGAGGAGCGCTCGTGGGTTTCCGCAGCTACTATCTTGAATAAGGACTTGATTTCAGATTTTTGGGCTACTCAGCCCAGCACCTCTTCGTCTGGGCCGCCAGGAGGCGGCCGTTGAGGGGGGGGTAGTGTCAGGATTCTCTGTGCTGCTCTACTCTAACTCTATTCCTCAGGTGTGTCTGGTTGGCTGAGGAGGCGTGGCCCACACCTGCAGCTCGTTGCAGGCGGCTTCCTCTGGCTTCTTAAGCAGAGCGCTGACAGATGGAAGACGCCAGAGCCTTAACCAGTCGTGGTACGACGTGGCCTCTGTCCCTACTCTCGGAAACCAGCTTGTGAGTTTTTGCTCTTCGTTTTTTGACTAATTTTTGGATCTCTGTTTTGCCTCAGATTTTGGTGCTTGGATGCACTCACCCGTCTTGACGTCTCGTTCCGAAGCAACAGACCAGCAGAACCGCCTGCTCAGATTTTGCTCTGGCGCTCCCCTCATACTTCCTGGATGTTACCCAGCGAGGCCTGAGATCCCCTCTCCCGGTTTCTGCTGGTTCTGCATTCACTCTGGTCAATCCATCTGTCAACCGTTGCCGACGAGGTTCGCTCAGGATCCCTCGCCAGTTACATCAGCCGTCCTCAGCCACCAGCCGCCTAACTCCAGCTGAGTAGAATCATAGAGTACTCCCGACGCTACTTCTTCCCGGTTAGGTCCGCCCAGCTAAATGGTAAGCAGCGCACTTCTAGCAATTCTCCTGGTTCTACTTTCAGAGTTACTTACTCCCTCTTTCTTACAGACTCTCCAGCCTTGACGTTCTGACCCAGCCGACTCACCCGTAGTTCCGTCCGTAGATCTGTCTGTTTCCTAAAATAAACATCTTAAAACTGTGCATTGCCTCCCGATCGTATCTGCATGTGGGCTCGTCACCTGAAAACCATGACAGTTCCCTACGTTCTTCTGTCTCTTCCATGTGTGATTGTTGTGGTTCTCCTGGTTCTGATTCTGGTTCTACTGGTGAGACTACATGTTCAGAGAAAATCTGAAGGTGAGAAAAACGTTCCTTCATCCGTTCTCTGTCACTGAAATAAAGTTTACGATCTACTAACTGTTTCAACTAAAATAGAATTACAGTAAATTCTGATTAACTTTGTTTTATTTTAGGTGATCAAGAAGCTGGAGGGGAAGATTTTACTGACAGTGACGTCAAAGTTTCACATCATCGACGCCAGAAAAACAGATCAGATAAAGGTGAGATTGTGTGTTTGTGTTCTTGGTTTTCAGTTTATGATCAATTACTTAGATGCCAGAATAGAATAGAATACAATGATCTTTTATTGTCCTACACAGGGGCAATTCATGTTTAGCAAGCAAGTAAGGAAAAAGTTCACAACAAAGAAAAAATTGTTTATATATTAAAAACACAAACTGAGATTAGATCAATTGTGAAACTGAGTTTGATGCATTTTTTCGGCGAAACAATTAAACGTGTATTTTGAATGTTTACAAAATTCACTTATTTGGTAGTTTGTTACTATTTAACAAAATGGAAAAACTGAAGACACCAGCAGATAAGCAAAGAACCAGAAAACCAAAACTTCTAGATCAGTTGGATTTCTGAGGTTCTGTTGGGCAGAAGCTAAAATCTAATCTGCAGAGTTAGAGTTGAAGCAGTTTTATCAGTCCGGCATCTTTAACTTGACTTAATGACATTTTAGAAGGCAAATAGTTTTACATTTTAAACTCTTTTAGGATAGTCAGAAAATGTTAAAAACAGGGAAGTAATCTATAATGGAATAAACAGGAAATCCACTATTTGAAGAATTTTCAGAGTAAAAATATATCAGTAAAGTGACTTTAAAGTAAAGAGGTCAAATAGTTTTGGAAAGTGATTTCCTCTCTAGAAACATCAAAGGATGCTTTTCTGAACTACAATCATTTTAAGTATTTTTGTTTCTAATCAGCAGTAGGTTGTCCAGAAATTACATTTTATTGGCCGATCAACATTGGGTCGTCTGAAGCAAATGTAACATTGTGTCATTGAAACCTTTGTTGGTCGTATTGTTCAGTCGATCCCTCAGCTGTGTTCTGAAATATGTATTTATTTCATTACTCAATGATTAATAGATCGAGTTAGACAGCTATGTAATATCTGTTGGTCTGTAGTTGGTGTAATGTTGGTAAATGACAGTAAATGTTTCCTCTGTGCCGGACGCTGTGCTGCAGTTTGTGTTTTTTTCTGCAAACTAACTCTAAAACACTCTGTGTTGATCCAGTTTGCTGTTCATGAGATTTAGCTAAAGACGGCCAACTCATTTTCTACTAAAAGACTGATAAATACAGGCTAGAGACAAGAAATAAAATAACAGCCCTAATACCATGTCTCTTATTAGAATTAGCTAATTCTTTTTTTCTTGTTATGAGAAGTGAAGCGTCATCTTGCAGCTACCAGCAGGCCTACATTGGTTAGCTCTCTCTCTGTGGTCTGGTCTTTGTGGCTGACTTTTCCGTTCAAGCTTTGGTACCCTTGTTTTCTTCTACTTTGAGGTGAAATGTTTCACATCACCAGAATAGTCAAGAATCTTGTGGTCTGCTTCTTAGTTTCAGAAATATTTAATGACTTGCTGCAAAGGTGACACGCTGCCTGCTGCGACGATAAGGCGCTGCAAAGGTGTTTAGTAAAAGAAAAACGTAGTTTATGTTTATTAAGTCTTCCTCATAATGGTATATAAAATGCTTTCAAGTTAATGAGACATTGCAACAGCAGTTATTCCATACAGTACAGTAGTGAATGTTTGCTTCATTTAGCACTGAGTGATCCGTGTGCAACACAATTACCAGTGAAGACAATTGCTGTTAGTTATGGACAGAACCTCACCAGAGAACCAGAGGCAAAAGCCTGGATAGTTATGACTGCAGAGACTGTTTCCTGCTTCTTTGCTTAATATTTATCAACAATGATAATTATCTTTTTTTTTTTTTTATAAATGCAACTTTGGATATCAGAACATAGTCCACATGATTCACCATAGTGTGTAAAAATGTCACCTCTCCTCCCTTTTGAAATAATTCTTCTCTCTTAAATTTTCAACTTTAAAGTATCTCTAAAATCTCTTAAATTAGCTGTAAATTCTAAATCTTGCATCTATTTACTTGATCCTGTCCCATCACACTGCAAAAAAAGAACTAAAAATAAACACAAATTTCTTGAAATTATATTGTGTTTGTCTTTGATTTAAACAGATAAATAGGATTATCTGTAAATGGGTTAGGGTTAGTATTTTGACCCTTAAAATTAGATGATTAGATATTCTGCACTTGAAATAAGATGATGGAGATGACTTGTTCCTATTTTAAGTGCAAAAATCTTATTTCAGTGGCAAATCATCTTATTTACCTGCTCAAATCAAGGATAAATGCATACATTTCAAGAAGATTTTAATTATTATTAATTCAGTTTATGCAGTGTAGCCCTGATTAAACATTGCTTCAAGCTCTCCTTCCATTCATAACTGTCCTTCACACTTCACTTACCACTGGAATTGTTTCTACTCTCTTTAAAACTGCAATTATTACTCCTATGCTGAAGAAATCTGGTTCAGATCCCCACAACTACAATAATATTAATTTGTCCTATTTCTAATTTACCTTTCATCTCCAAAGAAATTGAAGAAAAAAACACTCAACTTCATTCTTATTTTACTCATAATAACCCTTATTATTAAAATAAATTCCAGGCTGGTTTTGTGTCCTGCCACAGCATTGAAACCACCTCCGTAAAAAAAGCACTAACAGTCTTGAAGGGAGCTGACTACTGTCTATATTCTATTCTCATTCTTCTGGCCTCATATAGTTTCTCACTTCATCCTTCTTCTCAGATTAGATTAACACACACACACGCACACACACACGCACACTTTGTATTATTTACATTCTTACCATCTGCAACAACGAGAAAAAGGTGGATTGCACTCACTGGGTTGTCTTTGCATCAGGTGGAGAAGTTTAGGGGTCTTGGTGAGGAGCCAAGTTTGAGAAGAGCTAAGGGAGATTTAAAGAAAATGAAACAACGGTCTTGGGCTCCACTGACTGTCTCATATACTGTAATCCCTAACATTACATTACATTCAATCAAAACTATTGATAAATATTTTTATCAATACTTTAATTAGATGAATTAACACTGGTTTGTGTTACTGTCTGCTCCTGGTAACTTTTTATCCTGATCTTCAACATTCCAAGTTCATGAATATTACTAAAGCTGACTTCCATCCCTCAAGGAATCCTGTAGGAATCCTTACAAAATGTCAGCTTCTTATTTACAGGACAGCACCTAAAGACAAGATACTATGACCTCTCTGCTAAATGTAGTTAAACCACGGAAATGTCAAGTTTGGACTTTTTCGGGTTCCATTGTTCTCCCATGCATCTTTCCATTTTGTTCCAATCAGACAGGATTTTTAGGTGGTCAGTACATAAACTGCATTTGATTAGGGTGCTTTTTTTAATGCAATTTTTTTTAATAATTTGATTTTAGGTTTGAAGACCAGTAGAGGCCTGAAGGATTCAGTGACTGAGGTGACTTTACTGTTGGCTGTAAAAAAGGGATCAACATGATACATTTCACATCATCCTCCATAAACAACACCCTTCACATAAATATATAACACATATGTCTAAATTGTTAAAATCACATGCTTAGAGCACATTGGACAAACTAGATGAATTATTCATGTTGTAACTGTAGAACATTTGCTTCCTGATTTTTTCTAGATTGTCATCTATAAGAACTGCTTTCCTGAGGACCCGACCTACCAGAGCCTTAATCCTGCTGGAATGGACCAGAACCAGACCTACATGAACCTTGAACTGGTCAAAAAGGAACCTGGATTCTGAATTTGAGCTCATGATGGCAGTTTGCTTACTGATGCTCAATCATAAAGAACAGACAGAACCAAAAATATTATGAATAGAAATAATTCAAAAAGACAAAATACTTAAAACATATTGTTGTAAGATTGATTTTAAACATTTGCTGTTGGGTTTTAATCTCTTAATGGCCTTGCTCCTTCTTTTTCATCTGGACTTTTGGGTGAGTGTGTGCGTACCAGGTCATTGAGGTCATCCAGTCAGGGTTTTTGGAAACCAAACACAAATTCCTTGTTTGGACCCACAAACTAGGCCAATTAAAGTTGATTCTGATTCTTTAATGGTTCATCTAAACGTTCAACTTGTATGTCAGACACAGTCCCAATACAGTTATTTGAGGAGGTGTGTTCCCTTTGATAAAAAAACCCATTTTAGACATTATTAATCTATCCTTCAATGGCTTGCATAAAAAAACTGTTTATGCAACCATAATAAGCTACTGATGTATACATATTAAAAAGTAAAATAATGTGGCTTTGCACCTTTAAACCTTTCTTTAAATACTCTCTTGATCAAGACGGCTTAATAAATTACAGACATATCTCTAATCTTTTTCCTTATCTAATAGTCTTAACAATGTAGTAGCTAAGCAGTAGTTGCTAATCACGTATGTGAACATTTACAAAGTAATGACATTAGGGCTGGGCAAGTTAACGCGTTAATTTCGCGTTAATTCATTAGTCTATTAACGGCGATATTTATTTTATCGCGCATTAACGCATGTCAGTCAGTGTCAGTCAGCAGGCTCACGGCAGCGCTCTCCTGCTCCCCCTCCCCTCTCGTACATGGCTCAGCGGCGCCAGCCAATCAGCACGCAGGCTCAGCCTGGCCCGCCCACTCACCTCTCACACAAACGTAACACACAAACAGCTGAGAGAGACCGCAGCAGCGAAAAAACATGAACAGAGGAAGTAGCACCGTTCGGCTTTATTTTAATACCGTAAATGAAATCAAGCTGTATGTTTTGTAAAAAGCCGGTTCATTTCAGTGGAAACACAACAAATTTATCTAAGCACACGAAAAAACATGAAAACGTCGAGCCCCAGAAACGGAGAGAGGAGACGAAACTTCTCTCATTGCCCCGACAGACGTCTCTGACTGAGGCGTTTCAGTCCTCCAGGGAACATCCAGGTAGATCAGTGGATGGATGGATGGATGGATGGATGGATGTTACTGGAGCCCACACATAACATGTAATTAAGACCTTGAAAGAACCCAGTACATATATTAAAAAGTGTTATTT
Source organism: Fundulus heteroclitus (assembly GCF_011125445.2). Classification (NCBI taxonomy): domain Eukaryota; kingdom Metazoa; phylum Chordata; class Actinopteri; order Cyprinodontiformes; family Fundulidae; genus Fundulus; species Fundulus heteroclitus. Next base: position 2,412,035 of record NW_023396912.1, read on the forward strand.
AAGATAAGGTAACATTAGCAAATCCTTTTTTTATCCCACGACGGGGAAATTTATAGGATTAAAGCAACAGGCAGGTGCACACAACACAGACAAAATTACATAAGGATTGAAATATATAAGAGGTGGATTAGCGAAAAAACACTGAACATAACATTATTATTATTATTATTATTATTATTGTTATTATTAAATTGTAATAATAAAATAAAAACCACAAAACGGTCAACAGTTTCATGATACATCAAGCTTAGGGACTGGCTAATATACAGCAGGTCAAAAAAGGCCATATTTTGGCTGCAGTGCTTGCTGTTCTCTTATGAAGAAAAGATCAACTAGTGCACTAAATTCAATAGATGGGTTGAAAATATCCAGTATAAAATAAGTGCTACAAATGTTACAACACTTTTGTTCATATGGCAGCAGAACATTAAAATAAAAGTGCTCTTTACACTACTTTTGAATTCATTCTTGGAGTTTGTAAATACAATGCGATTAATCGCGATTAATCGCGATTAATCAGGGCGATTAATCGCGATTAAATTTTTTAATCGTTGCCCAGCCCTAATATATATATATATATTAGGGCTGGGCAAGTTAACGCGTTAATTTCGCGTTAATTCATTAGACTATTAACGGCGATATTTATTTTATCGCGCATTAACGCATGTTGCTCACATGCTTTCAGTCAGTGTCAGTCAGCAGGCGCGCTGACTGCAGCGCGCTGTCACGGCAGCACTCTCCCGCTCCCCCTCCCCTCTCGTACATGGCTCAGCGGCGCCAGCCAATCAGCACGCAGGCTCAGCCTGGCCCGCCCACTCAGCTCTCACACAAGCTTAACAAACAAACAGCTGAAAGAGACCGCAGCAGCGAAAAAACATGAACAGAGGAAGTAGCACCGTTCGGCTTTATTTTAATACCGTAAATGAAATCAAGCTGTATGTTTTGTAAAAAGCCGGTTCATTTCAGTGGAAACACAACAAATTTATCTAAGCACGTGAAAAAACATGAAAACGTCGAGCCCCAGAAACGGAGAGAGGAGACGAAACTTCTGTCATTGCCCCGACAGACGTCTCTGACTGAGGCGTTTCAGTCCTCCATGGAACATCCAGGTAGATCAGTGGATGGATGGATGGATGGATGGATGGATGGATGGATGGATGGATGGATGGATGGATGGATGGATGGATGGATGGATGTTACTGGAGCCCACACATAAAATGTAATTAAGACCTTGAAAGAACCCAGTACATATATTAAAAAGTGTTATTTAAGATAAGATAACATTAGCTAATCCTTTTTTTATCCCACGACAGGGAAATTTATAGAATTAAAGCAACAGGCAGGTGCACACAACACAGACAAAATTACATAAGGATTGAAATATATAAGAGGTGGATTAGCGAAAAAACACTGAACATAACATTATTATTATTATTATTATTATTATTATTATTTAATTGTAATAATAAAATAAAAACCACAAAACCCAAAACGTCAACAGTTTCATGATACATCAAGCTTAGGGACTGGCTAATATACAGCAGGTCAAAAAAGGCCATATTTTGGCTGCAGTGCTTGCTGTTCTCTTATGAAGAAAAGATCAACTAGTGCACTAAATTCAATAGATGGGTTGAAAATATCCAGTATAAAATAAGTGCTACAAATGTTACAACACTTTTGTTCATATGGCAGCAGAACATTAAAATAAAAGTGCTCTTTACACTACTTTTGAATTCATTCTTGGAGTTTGTAAATACAATGCGATTAATCGCGATTCAGTGCTGCATTTGATACAGTTGATCACAATATTCTCCTAGAAAGTCTTGAATATATTGCAGGGATTAAGGGGAAAGCATTAAGCTGGTTTAAATCTTATCTGTCTGACAGATTCTAGTTTGTTTATGTTAATAATAAATCTTTTTCAAACTCTAGGGTCACCTGTGGAGTACCACAGGGTTCAGTCCTTGTGCCAGTTGTCTTTACTATATATATATATTTAATTATGCTTCAGTTTGGTAAAATTATCAGACATTTTGGGATTAATTTTGATTTATTTATTTATTTTTTTGCTGATGACACTTTGTGGTTACGTCATCAAGTCATGTGGCAGCACAATAATGGACGTTGGAAGCGAGGGACTGAAGCATTGAAAAGAGTGTAAGAAATTATGAGATTACAGAGACTGGACTGCAAAGTTGGTTGCCATTGAAATTACAGATAAACAGACTATGAAGGCAAAATGTCTGACATACCCAAAATAGACAGAATCACTGTTATGTGTCAGCAAGGACGTCTGCATTACTGCATGAGCTTCTCCACCAATGTGATAAACGGAATGCTGATATCATACTGGGAAAGCCCTGAATGGGTGGACACATGCTTGGTATTTAATGTCTGTTAGTAAGAAGAAATGGGGTTCTCAGATACTGGTTGTGTTTTGTTGTTATGAGAACCCAGTACTGAATCTGTAAACATTCCTCTGTCTTTTAGATTAAATGTGGTAAAATATAGTTATGGTTTTATTACTACGGACGTCTACAACAGAAACACCACATTGCCAGATAAAAGAACCAGAGGAGGCTGAGAACAGGGCTATAATTGAACAAATGGTGCTGAAACCTCGGTCTGAGTGGTGTTTGCTTTGAATTTTTGAGTCTGCAGAGGAGATGGGCATCACAGCTGCTGCATAGCAACAAAATAAGGTGAGATTTCCTCTTTTTTATTAAATCTCTTGGAGCTGCGATGTAAGATCCTATGTGAGCAGAATTTCTGTAACTTTTAAGGCCAGAGGAATGTTTCAGGATAATTTTTTGCAAACCTGTCGGTGAAATGTAATACAGGCTATTCAAAGCACATGGCAGTCATGAATTTAATCACGCATAAGTGGTCGGTTTAAAATTCTCAGGCAAATGTCCTCCGTTTCAGGATAGGAAATCACAGTTCTCTGGCTTCCTCATCCCCAGTTTTCATCAGTTCTCTTCTCATTCCTCTGGTTGTAGGAGATAATTCAGCTGGATAGCAATGTGTGTTCAGTTCTGGCTTGGGCAATTAGCATTTTATTTTGCATTTTCCCCTCCTTATAGATTGATGTCAAACATAAGGCTTTTTTCTGTTCCAAAACAAAAACAAAAGTGTAATTAGTGTTCTTATCAAACTTCCATTCATGTGTCATTTAATATAAAACCTCCTCCAAGCACTTCTGCACTTTCACATCCAGATATTTACTGTCAGAGTTCAGCAAGCTGCGCCGTGCTGTTCACCTGGCGCTGCCTTTTCCTCCTCTCTCCTCTTTGCAAGTGGCTCGAGTTGACAGGTGGGCGGGACACACACCTGTGGCTGGTTGAGCAGTGTGCGGCAGCGGTACAAGAACTGCGCTCAGACAGCTGAATAATAAAAGAGCTTGAAATTGCATGCCATTTGTTAACTCAAGCACAAAATAGGCTGGATGCACAAGCTAAAAATAAAACAGACCGTGGTAGTGACTGAAGAAGACAGACCACCAACATATAATCCCTTAAACCCCCTGAGGCATATTTCAAATGATATACCCATCCTTAGATGGATTGAGTAAGCCAGAAAATCTGTTATCCACAGACCAGTCCAAAGGATTGTATCCTATGGACTGTCCTATAATCATTGGGGAAAAATAAGGGCACATTATACAGGCAGAACCCCACTCGGGGGAATATTTGAACACCAGGCGCAAATGGGAAATGATCAGAGACAGCAATGGACTGCTGTAGCACATGCAGCGCATACAGTTTTCTGCAGGAGGGCGGATTATGGACATTTAGGGACCATAAAACAAAAAATAGGGCCTGTCGTCTCAACATCGGTGAAGAAACCAACTGATCCCTGTTCTTTAGAGTCCTGGGTAAAATTAACATCTCTGTTAGCCTCTGTTGGCGTTCCCATGGTTTCTTCACTGATGTTGAGACAAGGGGCCCTAGAAAACCAAACCCCTTTATAGTCGTCTTCCCCACCAATCCAACCTTAGGTGTCCAGTACTCTCTGTAACTTACAGTGGCTGAGGTGAAGCCAAGAGGGACTTTCAGCAATTTTCACAGCAGTAGGTGTGATCAGGAGCACTTGGAATGGTCTTTTCCAACGTGGACCGGCCCAGTTCTTTCTTTTGATGACTTTGATGAACACCCAGTCTCCTGGTTTTATCAGCTGATGGTCCTGCAGGGACAAATAATTTTCTGGCAGTAAATTTAGTTTGTAGCATTTTTCTCATATAGTCTGCAAGTGTTCCTTCTTCTTCTGCTTTGTCTAAGTCTGTACGGCTTAGACAAATTAATCCTGCTCCTGTTGGAGTTATTCTCATATACAATTTTACTAAGTCTAAACATTCTGCCCTTCGTCTTTTAAATGATTTTTTTAGATCTATTTTTAGATTTTCAGTCATTCCCTCTATGACCTGGTTCACAAAATGTGGTCCATTGTCACTGTGGATTTTTCTGGAATCCCATGTGTGGGAATTATGGTTTTGCAAATGGCTTTTGCTACTGTTAATGCGTCTGCATGTGTGGATCGAATGAGCTCAACCCATTTTGAGAAAACATTTATCATAACCAAGCAGTATTTATATGGACCACTTTGAGTCAGTTCTAAAAAATCCATGTGCATAATCCGGAATGGATATTGGGGTCTGGCAGTGATCCAGCAGCACTGTTCTCCTGACCTGGAGTCTCTCATCATAAACTGTAAGCCTTTTTATTCACCCCGCGAGTTTGCTTCATTCATTCTAGTCAGTGTTAACATTGCGCCGAACGCAAACTTGCAGGTCACACAGCGCACGCTTGCAGACCAGATACTGAATGTGGAGCAGAGAAATCAAAGACTCTTTAGTTATTGTCCTTGGTGACTTTAACAAAGGAAACCTCACTCATGAAGTTCCTAAATATAAACAGTTTCTTAAATGCCCGACCAGAGAGGACAGCATTCTGGATCACTGTTACACCACAGTCAGAGATGCTTATCACGCCGTTCCCCATGATGCACTGGGCCAATCTGACCACGTCATGGTTCACCTGATTCCTGCTTACAGGCAGAAACTAAAGCTCTGCAAACCTGTAGTGAGGACATCAAAGAAGTGGACCAGTGAGGCTATGGAGGATCTTCAGGCGTGTTTGGACTCTACTGACTGGGATGTTTTCAGGACTGCTACCACCAGTCTGGATGAGTTCACAGAGGCCGTGACATCATATATCAGCTTCTGTGAGGACTGCTGTGTTCCATCATGAACCAGGGTGTGTTACAATAATGAAACCCTGGTTCACAGCCAAACTCAGAAGGCTAGGGTTGGACAAAGAAGATGCCTTCAGAAGTGGGGACAAATGCAGATTCAGAGATGCAAAATACAAGTTTAGCAATGCGGTGAAAGAAGCTAAACGACTGTACTCTGAGAAGTTGCAAAACCAGTTTTCAGCCAACGACTCTGCTTCTGTCTGGAAAGGGTTTAGGCAGATAACAAACTACAAGCCTAAAGCCCCCCACTCCATGAACGACCGACACTTAGCCAATTACCTGAATGACTTCTACTGTCGTTTCGACAGACAAAGGGACAGTCCTGCAACCACCCCCCACGACACCACCCAACAGATCACCTCCACCTCAGTGACAGCTCTTTCCATTCACGAGAGAGACGTTAACAAACTATTCAGAAGACAGAACCCGAGGAAAGCCGCTGGACCAGCGGACCATGTCTCTCCATCCACCTTGAAGCACAGTGCTGATCAGCTGTCTCCAGTGTTCACAGACATTTTTAACACCTCACTGGCGACATGTCATGTACCAGCCTGCTTCAAATCCTCCATCATCATCCCTGTTCCCAAGAAGCCAAGGACCACAGGACTTAATGACTTTAGAGCTGTCGCTCTGACCTCTATGGTTATGAAGTCCTTTGAGCGCTGTTGAGGAAAATAAATATCTTAGTTGGGGTTGCTGAGGAATGCAGAGTGTTGAATGTCTCTCCCTGTTGCTGGGTAGAATTACACAGGAAGTTTTATTGCGGGGCCTTCAGAGATATGAGATAGAGGAACCTTTTGAATTTGGGCACGGAGAAGTAATCATTTTCAGCACCACAGGGTCGACCCGAAAAGGTAAAGAGATTTTTGATTCTCCTTTGGCAAAATGTTAGACGTTTAGGCTAAATTTAAGTGGTGCTGTAGATGAGAAGCTTTTTTCTCAAAATATCAGAGGTTAAAAAGAGCAATTAATATGAGAGGATTGAATAGAATTTATGTTGAAACCGAGAAAAGATTGAATGAGATTTATGTGTAAGTCTACGTCAAAAAACGTAAAATAAGATAGAAATGATGAAATGGAAATAACAGTTGAGAAACTTAAATGGTGAGACTGTAGGAAAATATAAATAAAAGACAATAAAAAATATAAAATACAAAGAATAAAAAGAGTCTCGGAATTTGGTCACTCCAACTCCAGACTGACAAACTGGTGATTTTTAAGACTGAGATGAAACGCTTTCTCGGGAAAAGGAGACTTCCCAAAGTATGCGTAGCGATAGAGAACGGCCAAGATACGTAACATCTTTAAAAGTTGAGGCTAAGAACAGTAAGACCCTGAATGGTGAACTGTTATAGAAGAATAGAGATTTAAAGGGATCCCAAAGAACCAATTTGGGTTGTTTCTTAGCTTCCAAAAACATTTTTTTTTCGGAAGCACGACGGTCCGACCAAGGAGGTATTAAAATACATGAGAACGTTCCGTCCAACGGAACGGACAAAGGTCCCTCTTTGCGCGCAAGCTGTCTGTCTTAAGTGTTATGTTTGTTATGTCTTGTCCAATATTTTGTCTTGGTTCAAATATTTTGATTGAGCCCCGCAGCTCTTCAAAGATTGGGTGTCTGTGTGTGCGTGTGTGTCTCCAGGATGGTGTGAATTACCCCCTGGCTCTGGGCCTTACAATAAGAGAAGTACTGTGGAGCAGATTACATTTGGGTAAGTAAAAAAGTGTTCATTATGGAGCAAGAATCTGGCTAAGATATGGGTAAAAGATAAGGAGAATTTGGAAATCATTGGAAAAAAGGTTGATGCTTTAATGATGTTTGTTGCAGTGCAGGAGAAGGTTGAACGGAGAAAAGTGATTTGAGGTTTTGGCAGCAGCTGATGGGTGAGTTACATTGGAGAGAGCACGGCCGGCTGGATCTTGGTGAGTTTTGGAGAAAATCTTATTTTAAACTGTAGCCTAAAAGTTAGAAAGAAGTTAGAAGTTTGGAAAAGTTGTTGGAAATTTGGGAGAACATTAAACATTTGTTTGAGGCATTAAAAAATTGGGAACAAACAAAAAAACGGAAGATACCTTTTGTAAGAGCATAATTTTATGTAGTGTCATCGATTGTAAAATAGCATATTAAAATGCCTAAATGAGCTTTTACACTTTCAAAAATAAAATATAATTTGCAATTAAATGGTGATTAAAATGTTTTTATTGATTGATAGCTCTAGTTATAATACATATATAAATATAATACACCAGACTTAAATCTAGCTGATTGATAGAGAACAGAAAATAGCCCCTATAAGCTTCTACTCATTGCAGGTCTGGGAGAAAACACGAGTGAGCAAAACTAAAAGTTAAAAGTTAAGGGTAAAATGGAGCTTAATGGTGTTGGCAAAAGGACATTGTTGCTGATTTGATAGATTTTGCTAACCCTGCATTTAGTCATGAGTCGGTTTTGGAGTAATCCTCAAATGAAGCAGCTAATATTGAGGAATCCATGACAAATTCTAATGGCTCGCATCATTTGGTTATAGATACTGATATTGCAGAGCGGCAGAAAAGAGCAGGAACGGAAAGTATCAAAAGGAAATTCACAGGACGGTGCCTAAATTTTGCATTATATGTAATCACATTCTCAAATTCCTACCAAAACGCAGATGCCCTTGTCACACAGTAATTTAGGAGCCGAGGAATTTTCTACTTGCTCATTTGGTAATATGCAACTTTTGGTGAATAAACTCCCCAGCATCGCTGCTGGAGGTCGATCATGGCTGGTTGAATTACAAAATTTAACCAAAGGCTTAAAACTGGCTCTAGGTGATTTTAGAGCCATTTTAAGACTTTCTGTGTCAGCGTCTGTAATACCTTTTATAGAAGATGTTGCTCAAACGTTCCATATGCCTGATGAAACTTTATTGTCCTCAGTAATTTCTTCCTTGTAAGGAGCACTTATTCAGCATTTTCCCTTATCTGCTTCAGCAGAGCTTCCTAAATTCGACTGGAACCCACAACAGCATCCGAAAGACTACATAACTCAAGCTTAAGAGAATGGATCAAACACACAGGTGTGGATTCTAAAACAAATCTTCCCAAGCTGGGTGAATTATTTAGAGGAGCAGTGTTAGATGGGGTGCCTTCTTTAGTGTTCCAGCTCATGAAACAAAATCCTGATATGCCTGGGTGTTCGTATGCTCGCTGGGAAACACATTTGATAGACTATTAGCATGTGGCTCAAAGGGAGGACAGAAAGACAAAGCGAGACTTAGAGAACTTGCAACTTCAATTACTAAGATTGCAGTTACTAGAAGCAAAACGGAAAGTGAGCAGGAGAAAGCAGGAGATTGCACAAAGGAATGTCTCAGCGGTTGCATCACATGGTGCTCAAACCCTGACGGTTCCACCACATTCTAATTTCATTCAAGGAGGGGGGCTGCCTCCTCCGGTTTTCTATTCTTCATTTCATTGCAGATTTGTTGTTCCTGGGCATGGATGCGGATGGCATTGTAGCAATCAGTGCAGACATGGGGAAAGGACCAGGGGACCGAAAGGACGAGGTGGGTATGTCAGAACTTTTCGAACACCTACAGACATCTACTACAGCTGTGATCACGCGGGGCACTGGGCGAGAGACTGTGTAGCTCCACCAGCTGGTCAGCCTGGCATGAAGTCCTAATATGACCTCATCTCCAGAAGGTCAGTACCCCAGCAAGGGGATGAACAATGTTTACGCACCCTGTAAGAGTGGCCAACACCCATGAACAGCGCAGATCCCAAGCTCTTAAGGGACGTGACTGTATGAACTTTCTGCACACATTGGAGCCACATATTTCATCATATACTGAGTTGTGAACTGAGACTTTGTCACTGGGGTGCATATTACAGCGAGACATTACAGCGGTCTGCCACTGCAACACGTGGGGGAAGGTATGCTGACATCCAAGCATCTGGTGTTCTTTCAGACTTCCAAACACGGAAGCTTTGAGTGCAAAGTCTAAACTCCAATCTCCTTTCTGTTTGATCTGCCAAAAATGTCAATCTGAGCCCATGTCAGGAACCACACAGACTGGTAACAACAATCTTTAAGGTAAAACACAGATAGTTATTTCTAGCCATATACTGCTGAGCAAATTTAATGGGATGTGATCTGGATAATATGTGTTCTCATATTTTTTTCTCTCCATCTTTGAGCAATTCGGTAAATGGATCAGGAGGGGGTTAAACATTTCCTTCGGGCAGCCGAATAAGCATATACCAGCGTACAGGTTTGTGGTTTTGAAAATATACTAATGTCTATTCACTTTTCTGTTATGTAACTGATATGTCCTTTTAAACGTGAGTTTTGACCGTATTGATCACAATTAAACAGCAGAAGGTGTACAATTATGAGCAGGAGATCTAATGGGTGGGAATGTCTCTTTGGGTAATAACTGCATGTCATAAATTTACAAAAGGGGGTTGCTATCAGCTTCAACTTCCTGGGGTGACAGGTTTATTACACGAGGCTTCTCTCTGGAATGCACAGCGGTGCCCTGGGTTCAACATCCTGTGTTTACACAAAATACTTTTCCTTACCAGTGGGACACCTCTTAGGTTACACAAATCGGTTAGGTTATTTCTTATTAGCTGAAAAGTATTGAGATTTATTGAGATCTATTGGACATATAACAGTTGCCAGCTATGATATACCAGATGTTCACCAGGATTTGTTAAATTACCAGGTGTTTTAATCAGGTTATAAACAATGTTTTATATGTCCTTTGCCCAGCAACACCATCCTGATTTGATTTGAATTCAGGATATAAGGCAGTGTATTTCATACTTCAATAAAGATAAGTATTTGCAGTTAAGTTTTTGTAACAAAATTATTTTTGTTCCAAGGAGGAAAAGAGGGACAATAGAAAAACTAGTTGAAATAGAAAAACTAGATATTATAGAAAAATCTACATAAAATAGAAAAACAGAGGGCAGCAGAGGGTAATTTAATGCATATCTAAGCTAGTTCTATTAAAGGCCCTGTTTAAATAGTAGTTTAAAAATGGTTGTTGTGTCAGGCAGGATAGTTAGGGATTGAAAGCCGCATATATCGTGTTGGAGTTAACTGGAGCAGGATTTGTAACAAGTTGATAGAAAGATAGGTGAATAGTATCGGGGTTTAGTATGTGTTGGAAAAACAGTGCATGTCAAATGATTCTAAAGGGTTGATGCAGGAATTTTTGACATAAGGATGGTATCTATTGAAGGTAAACAAAGAGAGGAATTTATTGCAGGAGGAATAAAGGGGCTGTAAAATACACGCTGGAGGGACTGTGTCTCTCTGCTGGCCTGGGAACGCCTTGGGATTCCTCCTGGGGGAGCTGGCGCAAGTGGCCGGGGAGAGGGACGTCTGGGCCTCCCTACTGAAGCTGCTGCCCCTGCGACCCGACCCCGGATAAGCGGAAGAAAACGGACGGACGGAAATAATACATTTTTCTCAGTCATTGATCTAAGTCATGCATGTTTCTCAGTGCCAATACATCCCGATCCACAGTTCTGGTTTGCATTCACGTTCGAGGAAAAAACGTACACATACAACAGACTGCCCCAAGGGTTTGTGGACAGTCTGACAATTTTTACCCAAGCCAGTCTGACATGTTTAGAGAATTTCCACCCACCCTGTGGTAGTCAACCCTTAGTGTATGTAGATGACATATAACTCACAGCAAAAAACTGAAGAGGTGTGTAGAAAAGATTTGTTACAACTATTGCAACATTTGTGCAAAACAGGAAATAAGATAAGTAAAGAAAAGCTGCAGTGGGTAAAACAGCAAATGCAGTATTTGAGACACACACTCTCACTGTCAGGGTTCTGTATGTGTTCCTGCTCTGGTTGCCTCCACAGGTGGTGGCTGAGGGAGTGTGCCCCACACCTGCGGCTCGTTAGAGGCAGCTTCCTCTGGCTACTTAAGCAGAGTGCAGACAGACAGAAGATGCCAGAGCTTTAAACCAGTCGTGGTACGACGTGGCCCTTGACCAAGCCTTGGAAACCTGCTAGTAAGTTTTTCATCTATCTGCTTTGGACTAATTTTGGATCTCCTGTTTTTTGTCACAGTTTTGTGTGCATGGATGAACTCACCTGTCTCAAAGTCCCGAAGAAGTTTTGAACCAGCGAATCATCTGCTCAGATTCTGCTCTGGCGCTCCCCCTCATACTCCCTTGGCGTTACCAAGACTTCTGAACTTTGGTCAATACGTCTGTCACTCCCGCTTGCTGAGGTCTGCTTCGATCTCTCGCCAGCTCCATCTGCCACAAAACACAAGCTTACCCAACCATCAAAACAAAAACTAACCCAACCAGGGTGGGTGGAGGGCGGCTCAGGATGGGGGGCTAGGGTAAAACAAAACCCGATCCCAACCAGGGCAATCGAAGGGAGACCGAACACCAGGGATATCGAGAAACTAGGGAACGCAGGAAAACAAGAAGGCGCTACAGAACGTTAATAAACTAAAGAGAGCGTCTAATAAATGCTAGCAGATAAACTGAGGGTGTAGGCAAAAGGCCTCAGACTAAACAGGCATAAGGAAGCGCCATGAGAAAATAGCCGCATCTAACACACCAGGGACTGGAGTGCGTCTTAACATCCCAAGGAAAAAAAAAGCTAAAAATGCTAGAGAAAACGGTGGAACTAGGAGGCCTCTGGAGAACTAGAGCATACAGGGAAACTAGGGAGGCCAGAACAAACAGAACTTATGGGGAACTAGAAAAGAAACCAAGGAACCAGATAAGCCTAAGGTGCGTGAAGCAGCTCAAAGCTAGGGAGCGCAGGGACCTGTAGAACATAGGGGCTAAATCACTGGAGAACTAAGACAAAAACCAAAAACCAATGCGGAGACAAGAGAACATTGAAACCAAAAAGCTCTAGAAAATAACTAGAAAACACCAGGAACCACTCAGGAACTGGTTTAACACTCGGGAGCTAGTGAACACAAGAACTCAGGAACTAGAATAACTCGAAAACTAGGGACTCTAGAATAACTTAGACACTAGGAGGCAACTCGGAAAACTAGTTAGCACCAAGATAACTAGAACAACACACAAAGCTAAACTGACTCAAACAACTGAGAGCGCGCTGAGACCTCTGAGAGTGCAGGCGTCCTTTAAAGCGCAGGCGTCCTTTTCCAGCTACCCGACTAGCTGGTGGTGGACGGCTAGGGCGTGGCAGGTGGTGGAGCAGCAGTGCCTGTGGTGGCGGTCTTCGTGGAGGACAACCACGGCAAGGCAGAGTCTGGTGCGGGTGTCGCAGAGGGCGACCCCAACTGCGAAGCAGCAAGGTCTCAGGTGGCCGGCGCCGGAGCTTCATCTGGGTCTTTCTGATGAGGAACTCCAGTGCAGGACCCTCGAAGAACTCTGAAGCTGAGATAAGAGGCGGGTCTCCCTGGACCCCCTCTCGGGACTTGAATGGAGGTGGATCCCCCTGGCTGTAGAGTCCAGGAGACGTCTGGCTGCAGCTGTCAGGAGGCGGGTCCTCCTGGACCCCCTCGCGGGACTTGGAAACTTGAGGAGGCGGGTCCTCCTGGACCCCCTCGCGGGACTTGGAAACTTGAGGAGGCGGGCCCTCCTGGAGCCCCTCACGGGACTTGGAAACTTGAGGAGGCAGGTTTTCCTGGACCCCCTCGCGGGACTTGGAAACTTGAGGAGGCGGGTCCTCCTGGACCCCCTCGTGGGACTTGGAGACATCAGCAAAAGCCGGCCGGCTGCGGGACGTCAGCAAAGGCCGGCGGCGCTGAGCCCTCCTCAGCCGGCGGAGCTGAGATGCACGGACCCACACCGACCTTGGCCGTGGTGTGTGCAGCAGGAGCAGAAGTCTCTGGTCCAGCCGGTAAAGGTACGGGCGAACCCACGCAGACTTTGGCTGTAGCGTGCGCAGCAGAACCCTTTGCAGCAGCCGGTGAAGGGACGTGCGCACCCACGCAGACCTTGGCCGTAGCGTGCGCAGCAGGAGCAGGAGCCTCTGGTCCGGTCGGTAAGGGCACAGGCGCACCCACGCAGACCTTGGCCGTGGCGTGCGCAGCAGGAACCTTAGAGACAGGCTCTTCAATGTGCACCACACCCACGCAGGCTTGGGCCGTAACGTGCGGTGCATCAACCCCTGCAGGGACAGACCAGCTGCGAAACAAGTCGTCCCTCTCCCCATAGAAGAAGTCCCATATCTGGGACTCCTCTATGTGTGGCACTCTGGTTTGTGGTGGCTCCTTGATGCGGTGAGGGATTAATGGCGCAAGAACATCCCATCCATCAATTTCACCATAGCTAGTCGGGGGCCGCTGCAGGGGCCTGGGCACCATTCTGGGATCCTTGTGGTGCGCCCCTGCTTTCCCCGTGGACTGGTGAACGTGAGGCTGCTGCTTGTTGGGAGGAGGAGGTGCGGTCGAGCGCCTTGGAGCCGGCGTGGATGTTGTTGGGCGGAGATGGACGGAAGCCAAGAGCAGCGGAGTAGGCGGTGGTAATTGACCGTCACGGGAGGAATGTGGGGCGTCAGCCAGGTACGACGCTGTGTTTCTTCGGCGTCCTCCATGCCTGTTCCATGCCGGTGGCTGACCCTGGCGAGATGTATGCGAGGCGTCAGGCCAGATCGGCACGGTCTCCATCTGACTCCAGAGCCTGTTACACCGCTCAATAATCTCCAGTCCCGTTAGCTGGCCGGCTCCTGCACGACTGCACCGTGTGGGTCTCGGGTTCACCTTTTGGCTGGTTTGTGCTGTCATGTTTTTGTCACGATGAACCCGGACTCAGACCACACACACGGAGCTCAGTTCAGTAATGTTTATTGCGGGGGGGAACAGGTCGCTGGAATGCTGCGGTCAATGCGTCGCAGACACGGGTACCTCCAGAGAAGACTTGAGAATCCTAGCACAGGGGAGACAGGATTAGTCCAACAAAGGGAAGATGGGCTTACTTGACACTGGAAGGTAGCAGGTAGACACGGAAAATTAGTAACAGCATAATCAAGCAAAATACAGAAATAACAAATTGAAATGTGTCTAACTTTCTAACCTTATCTAAGGCTGGTTGAATTCAGGGGAGCAGAATGGCAACGCTGATGTACTACTCACAAACGCTCACTGCTTGAGTCTCCGTCATGACAGCCTGGACTGAGGTTCGTCTCTTTGACTCAACAAGTTGTTCCAGCTTCAGCTCTGATATCCGATGAGTGAGGCTGATATTTCTGGAATGATCAGGTTGTTTTCATTTACTAGTTCAAAGCCACAGCAGCACTACTAGCAGACTCTGTGGATCACTGGCTGCAAATTACAGGAGAGATTGCTGGGATTATTAAAGTATTTCTGATTCTGAGAGACACAGAGAAAGGCATTGGGCTTAGCCTCGCTGGTTCTCAGAGACAAGGGGCTCCGTAGTTCTTCCATTGCCAGTCAATCTCCTTTTTTCCCGTCTTCTTTCTTTTGCTCCCTTTGACTTGTCTTCTGTGATAAGAACTGAGCCCTGAGCCCCTTTACACCCAAACTGTCTCCTCTCTATGTGCCTGAAAACCATTGGTGGGAGTTGAAAATGCCATCCTTCAGTCAGAGTCCCCATTGATGTTGCACCAACTGTTGGTGGAAGTTGCAAAAGTTCTTTCTTCAACAGCCTTCACTGAACATGTACAGGTATGTCTCTCCCTTCAGCCCATCTATCCATCCATCCATTTTCCAACATGCTTATCCCTTGTTGTGTAACGAGGAGTGTTGGTGCCTATCTCCAGCTGTCAATGGGTGAGATGTGGGGTTCTCCCTGGACAGGTCACCAGTCCATCGCAGGGAAACACATAGACAAACAGTCATGTTTTTGGACTTTGGGAGGAAGCTGGAGTACCCGGAGAGAACTCATGCATGCACAGGGAGAACATGCAAACTATATGCAGAAAGACCCCCATCCATACATTGAAATGCTAATACATATACTTCATTAAAATGATCATACTTAAATAATTTCACATTATTTTATAAAAATAAAAACAATAGGGGGTTTTCACTGACGTCACTGGCCAACTTCCGGTCCGCCATATTGGGTGGCACACTTCCTTATCTCTAGTTGTCGTACACGTATTATCGTATCGCGAATGGATAAGTACGCCAGCACGCTAGACCGACCAGATAAGGACGTATATCTGAGGAAATGTTCCGTGATCGACCATATGGACCCCTATGCCCTCCACGGTGCCTTGTTTAGCACTAATCCAGATGATTGGCCAAATGTAGAGCACGGCGACATAGTGCATCACCTGGTGTTCGGTGAAAACCCTCTGCACACTCTTGAGGAAATGAGAGCTTACAAGGATCTAGAGGCTCACAACCAGTTCACATCTGGTTGGGTACGAGATGTCGAAGTTATGTACATCAAGGAAATCGCCATCATACGTGGACGGGTGAGTTTTAATAAGATGGTAAAAATGTAAACAATCCGACGCAAATGCTTATCCCTTGTTGTGTAACGAGGAGTGTTGGTGCCTATCTCCAGCTGTCAATGGGTGAGATGTGGGGTTCACCCTGGACAGGTCACCAGTCCATCGCAGGGCAACACATAGACAAAAAGTCTATGTTTTTGGACTTTGGGAGGAAGCTGGAGTACCTGGAGAGAACTAATGCATGCACAGGGAGAACATGCAAACTATATGCAGAAAGACCCCCATCCATACATTGAAATGCTAATACATATTGTCAGGTTCAAACACCTAAAACATTCATTAACAACACAAGAAGGAGAGACAACAATGAGATGGGTTTTCAAATAATCTTGCAAGGAGATCGAACGGAGATGCTTAATACAGATGTCCAAATCCGATCTCAAGCAAATCCGTCGCCCCCTCTCTATTTATTAGGAAAGGGAATCCCTGGTTCCATTTTGAATCTAAGGGGTAGGGATAAGCAAAATAACTGTAACCTTCCAGATAAAACCAAGCAGTTCATACAGTGCAGCACTCCAGATGGCTGAATAGAGTTCATAAAAACACTTATCATAGTCACAACATATTTCTCTGCTTTCTGCAGGCCTTCTGCAAATATAAGAGGGAGAGATCTAAAACCTTAAAACTTCTTAGTAGTAAAGAGTAAATATATATGATAAATGAAATGAAAATAGTAAATAACATAAATATGTAGACATAGTAATAATAATTCTATCATTCCCCCCTGTTATCATTTAATATACTCTTTTTCTCATCTCACTTCAATCGTTCATGATGTCTTCTTTCTTTTAAAAAGTAGCAGCTTATTAATAGAGTCCTTTGGTTCAACAGCGATCTTTCGTACAGCTGAATATTTTTCCACAACATTGAAGGTTCCCGTGTTGGAACCGGGCAGTGCTGTAACTTTTAGTACAGATCAACATGAATGCTTCATAGAGTTGTATCACACAAGAAGAAAGGTTTAGCTTTTATTTACAATTTAGGGTTCATCTAATTAAGTAAGGCCTGTTTTAGGTCCCTATGCGCACATTATTTGAATTTTACATTAGACTAGATAAGAAAAAACTGTTCAGTAACCAAGGTCGAATCCGTCTACTCTTCCCCCACCCTGTAAAACCCCTTACTTGGTTCTCCATTTACCATTCCCATGGACAATTATCCATCACTTTCATACCTTACAAATCCAGGAGTACCACTGAGGGGCATCAGAGGGCAGGCTGGGTCTTTGTCATCAGAAAAATTCATCCTATCTAAAAGATGATAAAAACTGATTTGACCCCAGGTGAAATCACGCTTTTGGCCAATCTGAGCGAGAAGTACCTCTATTGAAACTAGGAGTTACCATTACCAGCTAGTTTTAAAGGATCTTTAGAGCCAATCAGACCCTGGTTCTTCCTATATCAAAGCAAAAAATTGCATAAACCGTAGGTCTTTGTGTGTCTCAAGCAAACAGTTTCCATCCTTTACCATAAATCATATTGTACATAATGCAACATCACAGTGTAGATGTCTTAAACACGCAAAAAATCAAAGTAAGTCAGTAGAACAGAGCAGTTAAAGAAACAGTAACACAATATGAGAAGAGTCCAAAACGTCAAGAACGCAAAGTTAAGAAAGCCTTCAGGCCATTCAGGCACAAGGCAGAAAATAATCTAATCGCGCTTAGTGTCTCTTCAGGCAACTCCTCCCGTTGAAGAATAGGAAATCAGAGTTCTCTGGCTTGTTCATCCCCAGTCCTCTTCTGGTTCCCCCTCTCAGGCTGGACGATTGAGCTGGATGGTAACGAATGTTCAGTTCTGGATGGGCACTGAGCATTTTATTTTGCATTTCTCTCTAATAAAACACTTTGTGAAGATGGTCTGCAGACACGAGTCCTTGTTTCCACTGGAGAACAGAAACAAGGTGTAATTAGTGTTCTTATCAAAAAAACCCATTCATGTGTCATTTATTAAAAAACATCCTCCAAGCACTTTCACATTCAAGATATTTCCGTGCACAATTATTTAGCTCCCAGAATTATGCAATTTAATTATTAGTTAAAAGAGTAATCTTTAAGTTCAAATGTGTTTGCAGCAGTTTCCTAATAATTCTTAACAGAATGCTTCCGATGTTTGCCTTAACTTTCATTGTTTGACAGTTGAAGTTCTCTGCAACATAATTTCATCAACATATTCGTTTCATGTCATTTCCCATTTATTTTGAAAACCCAACTGAGAAAAAGGAGGCCTTTCCATGTGAAAGCCTTTTCCCTCTCTCCCTCTTTTTTTTTTTTTTTTTTAAAAAGTGAGGTGCTGTTCTGCACAGAAAAGACAAAATATTTATACCATGCTGTTACCGTTCAAGGATGCCAAGGTTCTTCAAAACAAAGCAGTAAGCAGGAGAGCTTTGTGAAAACGTTCTAACAATGTTGAACAACTAAAGCTACTCAAGCAAATCAGAATTAGTTCCCAATTTAATCCTAAAATAAAGTAAACCACACATGTGATTATTTGCCATTATTTAACTGAGGATTAAGGACTTTGATCAAGAAGTTCTTGGATGAACGCGTCTCTGCGTTCCTATTTGTCTAGGCCTCAGTAATCTGATCTATATATTTTGAGTGCCTGGTCAGGAAAGGTTAAGGTTCTCTGAAGCTTTCTGTTTTCAGCAACCCTGAAAACCCAGAACCCTTTACAGTCAGTGTTAGGTGTCAGGTAACCTGTGGGACAACGTCATAGTCTCCCTTGGTTCCAACCTGGTTCCACCAGCTGTGTCAAGTTTACAACAGGGCCAGACCACAGCAGCTCGTCCCTGGGTCCCATGCCCCAGGGGTCTCCACACCACCCTGTGTGGAACGTCTCTAATTGTAAGGATCTCACCTTACGTGCCTTTCAAGATGTTCTTTACACAACAGGAGTTCCAATGTGGGATGCCTTTTGCTGCTTTAATGTTCCTCAGAGAAAACCTTCATTCATCCCCAGCAATCCTGACCAGATCCAAAATGTCTCCATAATTTAATCTAATTAAATAAATCTTACTTCTTTTCTGTATGTAAGAGGATAACCATTAAATTATCCTGATCTAAAA
Organism: Fundulus heteroclitus; assembly: GCF_011125445.2. Lineage (NCBI taxonomy): Eukaryota > Metazoa > Chordata > Actinopteri > Cyprinodontiformes > Fundulidae > Fundulus > Fundulus heteroclitus. Next base: position 2,430,783 of record NW_023396912.1, read on the forward strand.
GCCTTCAGGTTAACAATTAGCTAACCTCTGTTTTATGTGTTCTTCCCCTTAGGATGTTTTAACAACCAGTTAAACTATTGAGTTATTTGTTCTAGTCGAGAGATACTAAATCTCCATAAATATTGTAACCATTTTACACTGATGCTTTAATCCTAAATCTACCCATGTTAGTTAGTAGGATGTGTCATTATGCTAATTCTATTGCTACCTTATCCATTTTAGCCAGTAACCTTTTGTTACTGTTTTATTGATGCCTGCCGGATTGGCAGAAATCTGCATACTCTAAGATGTTCATTAAATTAAATTTTAATTTAAAAGTTCAGGTTACTCTGCTTATATAGTGAAAACTACTTAATTTCTTTATTTATTTAACTGTTGATATAATACCCACTTAATTTATTAAGTTGCTCTATGATTCCATCAAGTTGCTTATTTAAAAGTTTTTACCTTTACATAATCCCAATGTGTTTCATAATGTGTTTTGTTTTAATTGTGTACAAGAAAATCTGAAGTGAAATGCATGAAGTCGTGTCTGCAGAACTCATCTGTGTTTTTTGTCGAAGGTTGTCCGATGCTTCAGTCATAGTCCTTCATTGTCCATTTTCAGTCCAATGTCTGACTTAAGCACAACATTCTCCTTCCCTTCAAGAGTCCATCCTCCAGTCCTCACGCCTGCAAACAGAATGAATTCTGCCAGCATTTTTTGCCAAAGAAACGCTCCATAGGTTGAAAAGAAATTACAGCAAAACAGTCACAAACATTTTAACCGCTGTGTTCCCTCTAACATGACAAACATAAAAGAAATAAAGTAATTTAAAAAATAAATCAAACTTTGCCTCTGACAAAATAAAACTCAAAACTGGATCAGGCTGAAGTCAATGACATCACCTTTTCTCTTTTGTCCCGTGGATCAGCCCCCATTGCACTGCAGCACCGTTTTGGTATTCACTCGCATCTGAGAATGTCTAAAATGAGACTAAATCTCTCTGTTAGCACATTCCTATCATATTGACCAGGTTTCTTTGCAAAGAAAAAGAAGCAGAAAGACAGAACTGTTAATAGCATAAAGCAACAAACATTTTTGAGACAACACCTTTCTTTTGAAACGCTGTTCAAAACATCTCTAAAAGAAAAAAATCTAAACAAAATAAATAACCAAAAAACAAAATTGTCTCCCAAGGAGCACAATTATGTATTTTCAATATGACATAGCAGGCCCGGATTATCCATAAGGGCCAGTGGGCCAGTGCCCAGGGGCACCAAGCATTTGGGGGGGGGGGGGGGGCACCACATGACACATGCTTTAAAAATATATTTTTCATAAATTGTTATATTATTTACTTGAAATTGATCATGCATTATTCATTTTGTGAACACTGATGTCACAATAATAATAAATGATAAATAAATCAAGATTAGGCTACATGATCTATCACTCCCCCTCCCCAATCTGTCATTGTTGAGCTGGTCCACAAGTACGTTCAAATGTATCGTCTTTTTTAACGCTACAGAAAATGAATCCAAAAAGAACAGACATCAAAAGCTGTGCTTTTTGATTTCAACATTTTAAAAGGAGATATTTGAATATTGCTCACTGCTCATATGCCTACATGTAGTTGTGTAAGTTAGTAAATAGTAAATTACATTACAGAAATCCCCTTGATTATGTCTGATGGGTGGGGGGGCTTTGAGGTATAGTGCCCAGGGGCACCACATTGTCTTAATACGGGCCTGGACATAGGTTTTTGACTTATTACAAACTTTTGATATCCTTCTGGTCCATTGACCATGTGTATTTGCTGTTAGTAATATCTTTATTTATACATAACTTCCCAAATCTCAATTGGTCAAGCGTTAAACCTTAAAGCAATGATTTTGTCTTTTAGGTTTCTGAGCTTCTAGTGTTTCTCTATAAATGATGAGTTTTCCCAGTAAGCACATTGAGAAGGCTACCCAAAACAACCCAAGATTAGAATTAGAATTTAACCCTTCAGAAGCTGTCTTTATTTTATTTTCCCCTCTGACATAGTTTTTGTGCTCCCAGGCCAGAACACACAGACCCAGCCTTGCCATAACATTCAGATGTTTACATCATGGTCAGAGTTGTTTATCATATCTATTGTCCTTCTCAGGTTATACTGTCCCTCTGAGGTTCACCTCAGCTCAGCATAACTAATAACATCAGATGATTTTGTAACTGATGACGCGTGTAACGTGGCCTTCTGATATTTTGACGCTTTTCAAAATTTCTCATTAGTTGCATTCAAATCCCAAGTAAAAAGAAATAAAATAAATTAATAGAAAACCCTTAGAAAAGCAACCATATGTAGTTCCATACAGGTTTGATCAAAGCCGTAGCACAGTTTTTTTTTTTTTATTTATTTTTTTTTTACATCTATTTAAATCAAAGATCATGTATTTCTAAACTTCTTTCAAATGGACTGGTTTGTGATGAATCACTATTGTTATAGGCAATAAGAACTCAGTGAGTTTGCATTACTTTAGGGCTCAAACAAATGATGGGGTCACTGCCTAATTCTGTAGTGGAGTAAATCCAACAACCTTTTATGTACAGCTCATTGCCTGTTACAATTTTCTAACAAAGCTGAAATATTTTTCGTTTAAACCATTTTAATCTCTCCGTGTATCAATTTAATTCGGCCCTGATATTTAATGTTAAAAAAAAAAACTTTGTTATTGAAGTATCTCTTGTTCCTTCTTTAGTTTTTAGTTAACATAGTTAATGCTTAAAAATGTTATTTGAATTAGGAGCTGCAGTTCTCCCAAAACAAATGAACATCTTTGAAACCATGATTTATAAGTTCACCCAGACGAACGTTTAGTTAAATAGATACATCCATACAGTTACATAGAAATGATGACATTCAGAAAAAACAAACAGACGAAGGCCAGTTTTTTCCATTATCTTACACAGACAGATCTATGTTTTTAATATTTTTCAAAACATCTATGGCAACGCTGAAAGATGTTTTCAACATGTTAAGTTCCCGCTTAGTTTAAAAAGTGGAAAGCGTGCGCTGGCTAAGACCCCCCTGTGTTTCGTCCAAACACAGTTTTACGCTTCAGCCCTGCAAGGGTGCAACTCTTTGTCTTGCAGACACCTGGACGCTTATCCATTTTTGAAAGTTATACGTCGCTATTAACAGTTCAGAACACTTTTATCCACAACGAAAGTGTCTAGTTGGTCCCCCCATGTAAACGCTTCCCCGGTGCAACGTCCTTTTATTTCCGTTTCCGTTTCCCTTTTTTATTCATTTTATTCAATTTTCGCTTTTCTTTTTTCAACCAAATATAAGTCTGGTGTATCATCTCTAAACTAAGGCTGTCAAACTATTAATTTTATTATTTCAATGAATCTTGTATTTTATCTTTTTATTACTCAAAGTATTAAAGCTCATTTGGGAATCTTAATATGCAATTTTGCAATAAATGACACTAGTTAAATTATGCTTGTACCAAAAAAAAATTATAATTTTTTTTTCTTTTTCAGTTGTCTCAAAGAAATGTTTAATCCCCTGCCAAATATCAACTATAATAACTTTTTACCACTATTCTGGCCAAATTCTCCCTTCACGAAGATCAACTCCACACAGTACTTTTCCACTGTAAATCTCTCCACTCAGACGCTATTCTGAGCCACACATATGCACACACATATACGCAGATTTACACACACAGACCCACTCGCGCGCACACACTCTCAAGCGCTGTGGGTTCAAACATTCTCTTCTTTCATGCAATGATCCCATTAAACGACACATTACGTTGGACAAGATATAACAAAAACAAAAACATATCAGACAGACAGCTTGCGCGAAAAGAGTCTTCTGCGACACTTTGTTTTTCTTTTCTTTTTTCTACGGGACCTTTAAATACCTCCTTGACTAACCGCTGTGTTTTCAAAAACTCCCAAAATGTTTCTGTGGGATCCCCTTTTAAATCTCTTAATTTATTGATAATACCTTCCTGGAATTTTAGCTATTTTTGTTTGTTGAATCACCCCTTAAACCTGCATTGTATTATTTTACCCATGAAGCTAAAGGTTTTATTTTATCAGGGTCCTGCTGTTCAATGAATTTCCAGTCTTTACTCTGGAGCTGTTTCAACGTTTTCCTTTGTCCCTTTCCCATTTTTATAAATTTGATCCAGTCCTGTAACACATAGGGTGTTCTATAGGCTGGGAGTTTTACACCATGGGGTAACAATAAAATACCTGTTGTGGTAATTCTCACTTCAACTCTTTCGAGTGGAGAATTCTTGCTAGACCTCCACAAAGGCTTGTTACTTACAATCCCACTGTTTTTAAATGAAAAGAAAATACCTAGTGGTATTTAATTTTCCAGTCATACACACAAACACACAAACACACAATGCAGACGTTTTGTAGGACGTTTTGTAGGACTCTGCCGCCCTATCCTCGAATTACACGGCCTATTATCAGGATGCCGTTATCCTACTTTGTTTTTTTTTTTCTACACAGACTTTTTGGGCTCTGTTACCCCTTCGATTCACAGACCTTTTGGGCTCTGTTACCCCTTAGTGTACCTATCAGTGCCAAGGATGATAGGGTTTGTTATCACGGACTTTCTCGGACTCCGTTAACCCTTCTATGCGCAATATCTCTCAGGTACTCATTCATACCTTTAAATAAACTCCACTCACCACTGCTGTCAATCCTCCCTCGGACTTCCCGTCAACAGTCAGAAACCCAGAGGCGAGATGGACTAGGCACTTGGAAAAGGATCTGAATGCAGTGATCACTGACTTTTCACCCGGTTCACCTCACCCAGAGGAAATCCTCCTGTATGTTGGGATCCGGCTCGAAGGACCAATTAAATGTCAGGTTCAAACACCTAAAACATTCATTAACAACACAAGAAGGAGAGACAACAATGAGATGGGTTTTCAAATAATCTTGCAAGGAGATCGAACGGAGATGCTTAATACAGATGTCCAAATCCGATCTCAAGCAAATCCGTCGCCCCCTCTCTATTTATTAGGAAAGGGAATCCCTGGTTCCATTTTGAATCTAAGGGGTAGGGATAAGCAAAATAACTGTGACCTTCCAGATAAAACCAAGCAGTTCACACAGTGCAGCACTCCAGATGGCTGAATAGAGTTCATAAAAACACTTATCATTGTCACAACATATTTCTCTGCTTTCTGCAGGCCTTCTGCAAATATAAGAGAGATCGAAAACCTTAAAACTTCTTAGTAGTAAAGAGTAAATATATATGATAAATGAAATGAAAATAGTAAATAACATAAATATGTAGACATAGTAATAATAATTATATCACATATACTTCATTAAAATGATCATACTTAAATAATTTCACATTATTTTATAAAAATAAAAACAATTAAACAACCATACAATTTTTTATGTGACCTGCTCCTTTCGTCGGGGTCAAATCGGGCGGGCCATGTTCATGTCCCCCCCAGCCCCCCCCCCCACCAGAGTGGGTGGGCTCTGGTTGGTGGGCCGTTCAGTTAATGTCGAATCCATCTCTGGGTGAATGAGCCAATGGGTCATTTGGTCTGGGATCGGGGTGGGGGGCTAGGACTGGAGCAAGTAGAAGCAGACTCAGAGGATTTTACATTGTTCTCTCTATTTCCTCACTCTTTTCCTTTCACCTTTTCTCCCTTTTAGCATTTTGTTTCATCTGTTACTCTTTTCTTCACTTATACATTCCTGTTTCTGTGTCCACTGAACATGAAATAGTCCCAGCATAAAATCTAATACTGTTTTTTGCGTATATAAATAGAGCAAAGCTCTATGGCGAAAACGGCCCTTGTGAAAGTAAAATCTGTTGGGCCTTCTTTGACATTAAGACAATTATTATTGCCACATTGCTAGACAGGACATACAAAAGAAGGATAGATTAATCCTGTCTAAAATGGGGGCATTAATCAAAGGGGATACTTAAACAGCTTGGTTGGGATTGGGTCTAATGTACAAGTTGAAGGTTTAGATGAACTAATAAAAGAATCAGAATTAACTTTATTCATTTTTAATTGTTTGTGGGGACAAACAAGGAATGGATGATCCCAAGGATCTGCTACACACACAAATACCTAAACGTTGACATAGAAAATGAATGAATGAATGAAAACTTTATTGTCATTGTCACAAGAACAACGAAATTTAAAAAGGGCCATCGATCCGTGCATATGTTTAAAAAAAAACAACAATAATAAATAAATAATAAATAAATCTCTGTCCCTCAATTTACACACAATATAAGAAATAATTAACAAATAACTGATAAAAACAACAAAAAAATTAAAAATAGCACATTCTCACACACATCATCCATGATAATTAATGGTTATTTTTGGTTGCATTTAGTTTTGTTATTGCTGTCGGGTAAAAACTGTCTCTAAAACGGTTGGTTCTTGTTCTGATTGCTCTGTATCGTCTGCCTGAAGGCAACAGTGTAAACAGAGAATGTCCAGGATGAGAAGTGTCCTTTGTGATGGGTTGTGCCTTTTTTAGACAGCGGTCGCTGTGCAAGTCCTCCCTAAGGACAGAGTCTAAGAGATTTTAAAACCAGTAAAAGTTTAAAATCAATCCTAAAACAATTATAAGTCATTTGTGTTTTTGCATCATTTCTGCTCATAATTTTAGTTCTCTCATTTTCTTTATGATTCAGCATCAGTGAGAAAACTGCTGTCCTAGCTCAAATTCTGAATCCAGCCTCCTCTTTGACCAGTTCAAGCTTCATGTAGGTCTGGTTCTGGTCCATACTGCAGGATTAAGGTTCTGGCAGGTGTGGTCCTCAGGAGAACACTTCTCATAGTCATTCACCTAAAGAAAATAGGAAATAAATTATCTACAATTAATACAAGAAGCAACTTATAACTAGTTTGTTCAATGTGCCCTAAGCTTGTGATTTTAATAATTACGTGTTCTATGATTTTGTGGCTGTTGTGGATTATGGATGGATGGACTTTAAATATTTCATGTTGTTCCCTTATTTAATTTTTACAGCAGTAAAGTTACCTTAGTTACTGAATCATTCAGGCCTCCTCTGGTCTTCAAACCTGTGCAACAAAAAAAAAAAAAAGAAAATCCAATTATTAAAAAAAATTGTGTTACATAAAGCATCCTAAAATGACTACATGCAGTTTGATGGACTGATCACCTGAAAATCCTATCAGATTATTGAACTGACTTTGTAAAGAGCCTTAAAAGGAAAAAAAAAAAAGAGTATTGAGATGAAATGTGCTGTGAATTGGCATATGAAAAAAACATACTTCAGTTCTGTCTGTGCGTGCGTGTGTGTGTGTGTGTGTGTGTGTGTGTGCGTGTGTGTGTGTGTAAGAACACCCTACAGTTTGATATTCATGCATGAAAAAGAAAGGCAGGCTGTGATCGAGCAACATGCTGATTTGTTTCAGAGCAGAGCAGCTGACTACTTAGGCTGTTTGGTGTTCATTATGTTCTGAGCGACAGCCTTTTCTGTGGTGGCTGCTTGTTGCTAATAGTGCACTACCACCAACCTGAAGGTAAATGTCTGGAGAACCAGTGACCAGAATGCATCGAGTTGACAGAGATATAAAGAATCCTTTATTTTCTCCATGTGTTACCATGGTGATATTCCCTTTGAGGCCAACAGCGGCTTATGATGTACACAAGTTAACATGAGACACATGCACAACAGACTTAGTATTTACAGTGTGTTTTTTCCACACGTTAGAACATAAAAAAGATAAAAATAAATGTTTGTAGCAGAGCCTGAGAGCTCTGACATCAGTCCATTAGCAAGTGATATACCTGAGCAATGTTACATAGAATAGTCTGTCCTTCATAAATCACAAGTAATGAGGTGAAGAGGTCATTTTTCTGCAGTGATCTTGAGGCTTTTTTTACAGGAATGTGCAATTTGATATTCCTGAGAATAAGCTTGTGCAAATAGGCAATAACAGCACAGTGATTTTAACATATGATGGACCACAAACTTTTCAACACGTGGCAAGAGCCCTCCCAGCTCTTGGAAAGAAGCTGTTCCTGAGTTTATTGTTTACTGTTAAATAATTGCAATACCCTGTGCAATAATACTGTTAAATAATCCTGTTAAATAAGCGACTTCAGCTGTTGTTTATCTCACTACCTCACTGTTGTTCCTTACCTGGTACCACTTAATGTACAACGTCAATCCATTTATATATAAGTCACCTGAATGTACATAAGTCATCCTAAATATCTGCTTTATTTCCTTTGTAGTTTTATTTTATTTTTAAATTTTTTGATACACTGTATATATGTGGGCTGCACAGTGGCGTAGTGGGTAGCACTGTTGCCTTGCAGCAAGAATATTTCTGCATGTAGTCTCCATGTTCTCCCTGTGCATGCGTGGGTTCTCTCCGGGCATCCTCCCACAGTACAAAAACATTACTGTTATATTAATAGGCTTCTTTAAATTGTCCTTAGGCATGACTGTGTGCATGAATAGTTGTTTGTACTGTCTGTCTCTGTGTTGCCCTGCGACAGACTGGCGACCTGTCCAGGGTCAGGGATAGGCAGTATTTCTAATACAAGTATTTGAAATACGTATTTCAAATACAAAATACTATTTTGTAATTTGTATTTTATTGAGATGATGAAAATTCCTTTGTATTTTGTATCAAAATACTTCAGTGTTGTGTATTTTTGTATTATTAAAATACCGTTAAAATACTTTCTGTGATACACAGTCTGTGATGACATCTAACTATCTATAAAGCATGAAATAGTGTCTGTGGCACCTTTGCAGTCAAGTCCCTGTGATACCACTCTCGGCCACTAGGGAATTTTGGCACTGTTTCACTTGCTATGGCCACATTGCTCTATCAACACAAAACGCACCGTGCTGCATATAACATTGAGTCAGGTATCTTCTACTTGGTGCTTTGTCAGGACCAGTCAAGGAAGTTGTTTCAAAGCAAGGTAAGCAACCAAACTTACCTAGTTTATTTCATTTATTCTCAACCGTAAATCACTCTTTTTATCGCATGTTCCTGTTCAGTGTAACGTTCAGTGTTCGTAAGGCTAGGGTATTTAACGTTTGAATGTTAGCTGCTAACTAACTCTCTGTGTTAGTTTCACTGGTGTTGATTTCACCAATGAAAGTTCAAAGAATCCCGTTTTTAAAGTTATTGTTATGTTACACGGTTTCCTTTTGTTTCATGTAATTAGCCTTACAGCCTACATAGGACTGTTGTATCTCATTGTCAATATGTGTGCAGCTGCAGCACCACAGGTGACCTTCTCCGCCACTTGTAGTAGGCTAGCTTTGGCTCATACTAGTGTTGGCCGTTTTGATTAACTTTTTTTTTAGAAATGTACCTAAATAATGTTCTACTGTTGACTGTATGTAGCCTACACAATATCAGTGTTGGGAGTAATGCAGTAAAACAGTAACTTAATTAGGCTACAGTAATGCATTGCTTTTTGCAGTAATGCAGTAATGTAAGGCATTACCAATACAATTTCAGTAATATTTTACTCGGTACAATTCTCAGTAACTGAAGTTACTTTGCTTTTTAATCCAAAATTGAGAAATGCTTAATTGGCACCAGGGAAGATTATCCAAGAATTAAAAAAGTCATCCAAGCTGGTCCTGGAATTTGATTGACATGTTTAGATGACTGTAGAAAGGGAAATTGAGTTATCTCTGCCATTCATGCAACAGATCTAACATGCTTAGGCTATACTTCTCATTTCAAGCAGTGAGAATAACTAAAATGTTGCTTTTACAGACTAGAGCACTTCTTTTGATCCACAGTTTAGACAAGGTAAGGTTACACAGCACAAGGCTTACAAATTGAGTTCACAAGCTTAGATCGCAACACTTCAGTTTGCAATTTTCCTTTCTTTTTTATGTTTTACAGTATTAATGTGACCACCTGATTTTTTTTATTTTCGCTTTTTTTGGTATTTACACTGATACCATTGCAAGGTTGTCCACTGTGGGAGTGATGGTGATAAATCACTTAAAATGTTAAAATGTTTGCCAGTTTAAATGTCTAAATAAATCATCCATTTGGATTGTTTGTCTTTGAGTTATTGTCACTGATTCATAGTGGGCGATCTATTCCACTAATAGAGTAAATAAGTATACTTAAGGAAAAACTTCTTGAGTTACTGAACATTTCTCAGGTTTATATTGGGGTGTCTAACATGAGGGGTCAGCATATCTGTTGACTGATTATGGAAGTCTCTTACTTTCAGATGTTTTTCCAGATAGTGTCCAAGTGAAGAGATAGAAGAAAAAGGCTCTTAGAATGAAGTATTTTGTAGTATTTTGAAAATACAGTATTTTATTTTGATAAATTGTTTGGCTGCTGTATTTTGTAGTTTATTTTGATACATTTTTAAGGTGGGTATTTGGTATTTTATTTGGAAATACATTTTGATGTATTTGTGCCCATCCCTGTCCAGGGTGAACCCCGCCTCTCACCTGGTGAACGCTGGAGATATGCACCAGCAACCCCCGCGACCCCATGAGGGACCAAGCGGGTCAGAAAATGGATGGATTTATGGATATATGTAGACACACTCTATATACCTCATGCACCTTTTGCATCCTTCTTTTGTTTATTAAGCCGATGTGTGACAAGTGAATTTCTCCACTGTGAGATCAATAAAGACTATCATATCTTATCTTATCTCTTATCTTATTGGTTCTAGATTTGAGGCTTCTGAAGCATTTACCTGATGGGGGAGGGGAAAACATTACGTTGCTTGGGTGGGTGGGCTCAGTAGAGATGCATCTGGAGCTAAAATTATAGATAATTCAGAAAGCTCTACTGTGTCTAAACAGTTCAAACACCGATCAGGTTCTAAAGATTCCTCCAACACTGCCTCACTTACTGAGGACGAGGTGATCATGTTTGGGAGGATGCAAATTATTTTATTTTTCATAAAATCTATTTTATTTATGAAGAATCCCATAAAGCTGCTGATGCACCTGAATTTCACCATTGTTGAATGACAAATTATATTTCTAATCTATTCCATTCTATTCTGGCATCATGAGTGGGTTTGAAAAAGAACAAATACTGGATCCCTCTGAATGAGTGTCAGACAGTCCAGAAAACAGTGAGGAACTAGCTGGAAACAATTAACCATCCAGCTTTACTTAAAAGAAAGGCTGAGTAATTCTTGTTTTTTACAACTTCAAAGCAGTGCAGCAGATCAACATGACAGCAAAACTCCCAGGACCAAAAAATCCTAAACTATGACCAGAAAAGTATCAGAGAGCAGATCTAGAAAAGCCTGTCAGCAGTTTAAATCCTGGGCTGAAGCCGGACTAAACATCAGAAATACTGAATGAAGATGTGAGCTGCTGCTGAGAAATGAGGTTCTGATGACGGACCAGAACCATCTCTCTCTGCTAGAGAATTCATCCGGATCTGCAACTGGAAGCTCACAACCGTATATCTCAGCCTCCAGGATCCAGTCAGATCATGAAGAACTGGAGAACCCTGAAGGATGTTCCTCAGGTTCTGCAGAAACACAGTACCAGGTCCATTTACCAGAACCACCAGGAGCTCAAACTGGACTGATGCAGGTGGTTCTACAGGTTCCAGTAGAAGACCTCACAGATTAAGGGGGAATTATTTCTCTGACTAACTGGATCAGGGAGGACGACCCGTTTAATTCTGCCTTCACCATCAACTACAGGAAGACCCGGTTACTACCGGACCTACAGAACAGAACCAGTCCTCATCAAATGGTTCAAAGGTTGATCAACACATTGATCCGTTTAGAACCCGTCATAAAACGGTTTCCCAGCTCAGAGGCAGAACTGATCCACCTTTGGACCTTCAGGAGGATCACAGCTGCTGGTTCGGGCCACACAGAACCTAAGATGGTTCTGGTCCCTAACTGGAAACATCCTCCTGACTGTTTTACTCTCAGTTTTTGTCAGATTCTGCTTCCAAAACCAGCTTCAAGCTCTCAGTCAATAATCCTGATCAATACAGAGCCTGCAGACTGGACTCAGAGGAAGCAGCTGATGAGGAGTCCTCTGTTCTTCATCCATCAGAACCATCAGTGAGATCTTCTTTCAGAACCAAGGTCCGATTGGATCAAGAACAAAACATTGATGAGCAAAGTGATCAGAGGAGTGGGATCATTGAAGCTGATTCTGATCCCTATGTCCTCTGGTTGGTTCTGGACCTGAACTCTTCCCGCTGAGGAGACAGAAGATCCAATAGAACCTAAAACAGAGGCAAGAACTAACAACATGACCACAAACCTTTGACTCTGAGATGAACTTTTTTCCACGTCAGCAGTTCTCTGTCCTTCCTGACTTCACATTCGTAATCTCCACTGTCCTCCTCTGTGGGACACGTCAAGATCAGACTGAGGTCTCCAGTTCTCAGCGGGTTTCTCTTCATCTTGGTTCTGTTTCTGTAGAGCTGGTTCTGTTCTCCAGGCCGATCAGAACCGTTCTCATACACATGGACCTTCCTGTCTTCGTTGTCCCACCATTCCACTTCAGCATCTCCTGGCAGCCCAGGTGTGGTTGTGAACGGCAGCAGGACAGACTCCACCCCCTCCTCCACCTCCACCTGACATTCTGAAAGAACAACAGAGGAAGATGAGTTGCAGAGACAACAGAATTAGCTCTTAATCACTTTATTGAAGGATTGTGGAGAAAGCTGAAGGCCAGAAGTAGATGAAGGAGCAGAAGGCAACAGAAAAGGTCATGAAGATGATCAGAGCCTAGATGATACTCTCATCCAGGTGCTGCTGACCAGCGGTGTGCAGCTGCAACTTTTCTTTCTCACATTTACATTTGTGGATCTAAAGTGAAACCTCAAAGGGTCATAAATCTTACTCTTACTCTGTTTTGGGCTGATTGGCTGATATTAACATCCTTTACTCCATTGTCAATAATTAGCATCACCTGCTGCCACCAGGTATCTTCAAGCCATTGTACATGGGACTCATCTTGCCCTAACTAATTCCCTGTTCTAGTGCCTGTGTGCACCACAACCTTTTGTGATCCTGTTTGGATAAGCTCCTGCTCTTCCCACTCTGAGGACTAATCAGCTGAGTTGTCTGGTCTTCTGCCTCTCACTGCCACGATCATCTCGTTTTCTCAGCATCAGGACCTCGTCGAGACGCCAAAGCATCCAGGGCCCCACAGTTCCTGGGGTAACCACTGGCAGAGCTGCTGAGTAAGATCTCATCTCCAGAAGTGCTATGGGGGATCCCGTTTCCAGGGCTCCTGCAAGTGCAGCTATGGGAATTCCTGGGTGCCAAGTGTCTGGTCAGATTGGATCAAGAACATATGATGAATGAGCAGATCAGACTGATTGATCAGCCATCAGGGGAGTCGGACCAATGGAGCTGGTTCTGATCCTGATGTCCTCTGGTTGGTTCTGGTCCTGAACTCTCCTTGCTGAGGAGACACAAGATCCAATAGAACCCAAAATAGAACAAAGACAGAGACAAGAACTAACAACAAAACCACAAACCTTTGACTCTGAGGTGAACCTTTTTCCATGTCAGCAGTTCTCTGTCTTTCCTGACTTCACATTCGTATTCTACACCGTCTATCTCTGTGAGACGCATCATAGTCAGACTGGGGTCTTCAGTTTTCAGCTGGTCTGCATTCACATTGGTTCTGTTTCTGTATAACTGGCTGTGTTCTGCAAGCTGATCAGAACCATTGTCATATCCATGGACGTTCTTGTCTTCTCTGTCCCACCACTCCACTTCAGCATCTCCTGGTAGCTCAGATGTTGTTTTGAACGGCAGCAGGACAGACTCCGCCCCCTCCTCCACCTCCACCTGATGGACTGAGAGAACAATGAAATATATTGAGGTATACATACAGCAGCAACAGCTCTTCATCACTTTCTTTAAGGATTGTGGAGAAATCTGAAGGCCAGAAGCCGATGAGAGAGCAGAAGCTGTGATCTTTAGTCCAGCTGCTGCTGACCAGCAGTTTGCAGCTGCTGCTTTTCTTTCTCACATTTACATTTGTGGATCTAAAGTAAACTTGAAGGGTCATAAATCCTGGTATTTGTGTTGGGTTGATTGGCTGATCTCCACATTCCCCACTTCACTCTCCATAATTAGCATAACCTGCAGCCACCAATTATGTTCAAGCCGTTGGACCTAGGACTCTGTATACTTATACTTGCCTCCTAAAGTCATTCCCTTCCAGAATGTCTTCATTTACTGCTTGCATTTCTGCTCCTCAGTGTGCTTGTGTGCTCTTTTGGCCTTTTCCTTTTGTTTTCTGCACTCGCCTTGCCCTCACTAGTTCCTTGTTCTAGTACCTCAGTGCACCGCAAGCTTTTGTGTTCTGTTGTGGATCAGTGCACCCTCTGTCTTCTCTGAGGACTCATCAGCTGAGTATTCTGGTCTTCTGCCTGACACTACCATGATCATCTGGTTATCTGCCTGTCTCTCGTATCAACATCTGGGTTTCCAATATACAAATCATTTTAGCGTCACAGTGCCACCAGGTATCGTCAAACCATCTACCTGTATCAGCCATTACTGCCATTACTTGTCTTGCCTGCCACCATCTTCAAACCATCCAATAAAGTTTCAAGAAACTCAAAACTGTGTCCAGTTTGAAAATCGGGTTTCCAACGGACAGATCATTACAGTACATTCTGGCAATTATGAACCCATCACCAGCAGATGTGTTACATTCAGGCATAAAAGTTAGGATGGACACTTGGGCATTGTTTAGTACCAAGATTCAGTGGCATTGTTCAGTATCAATGGATTACCTGAAGTTGTCCCAGGAGCAGCTTCCGAAGGATCTAGACTAGTCATCCATCCTCCCGGTACTGGTCCTCATTTCCAGAAAAGACAACATCATCCCTCCGCTGCCAATGCCAGTTCCCTGCCTTAGACAACTTCCACCAAGTGTCACTCAGTGTCTACCCTTGAGGAGTCTTCTATGTCATCCGTCATGGCTTTACGGTCCAATTCTACTTTGGGAGAGTGCTCCAGATCAGGCGACGAGAAGATGGATATCCTAATATATTTTCCTGAAAAATTAGAGAAGCAGTCGCTGTACTATGCTTAGCTACTGGAAGATAGCTCCAATTCATCACTTCACCAGGCTACCAGCCCTTCATCTATTCACCATCAGTGACATTGTCGACTGCCTGCCAGTTGCAGTTCTGCTTTTTCTTACTCATCTCTAGCTATCACGTCCCTAACACAACCAGATCCTGCTTCGGAGTTGACACTGCTGGGTTCCATTTCTCTATGTTGGGATCACCATGTTCCGAAGAAGAATCTTTCTTCGCCACACATTCACTAAACTCCTGATGGCATTTCCCCTTCATCACCTTCGCTCTTACTATCCACCTCATTCCCAGCTACTGTCTACACAACCTGCACTTCTCTCACCTATCCCTCTGATGTCACGCCACAAGAGCTGGAAAATAAAATAAGAACTTTTAGAGGCTAGGAGGGACATTGCTCCTGAATTATTCTCCTGTACTGGAGGAAAATATAAGAGGACTTGAGAAGGTTTATAATACTGTTTACATTAAATTACCACCCATCATTGCAAGCCATTCTTGAGTCAACAAAAAGGGGTCAGCCTGCAACCAATATTCAACTCACTAATATTCAAATATTAATTAGTAACATCATCTTTATTGTCATTGAAACATACATTACAACGAAATTTGTTCTCTGCTTTTAATCCATCACCCTTGGGGAGCAGAGGGCTGCCATGTGCGGCGCCCGGGGAGCAATCTAGGGTTAAGGGTCTTGCTCAGGAACCCAGAGTGCAGGCACTGGGGATCGAACCGGGTACTTGCATCTTTCTCTGAGTGCAAGCACGCTGCTCTAACCACTAGGCCAACACGGCCAGTACTGGCAATGAGGACCAGTACCGGGAGTATGGATGACTAGTCTAGTCCTTCGGATGCTGTGAACATCCTAATGCCACAGAGGATGTTCACAACATGGAGGGTCTGGAATGCATCTCAAAGTCTATTCTCATCATTGAGGGTTCAGGAGACACCTCAAAGCCTGTCCATGTCATGGAGGATACCCAGAGCCTGTCCATGTCATTAAGGACACCTCAGAGCCTGTTCACGTTAGGGAGGACACCTTAGAACATGTTCATGTTCGGGAAGACACCTTAGATTCTATTCCTGTCACGTAAAATTCCTTCCTGTCATGGAAGGTTCCTCCAATTCACTGAGGACTCCTCAGATTCTGTACCTTTCTCAGAGCTCATTAAGGAGGGGCTCCAGATGGAACCACCTTAAGTCAAAACACTGGAGGTCATCCAGGAGAGGGTTGAGGTTGATTCACCTGCAGCCTACACACCAGAGATTGTCAAGGGGAGGTGCAGATAGATCTTTGGGATGCTAGATGAGTTTAGGTTGGCTTGTCAACTATCGCTGAGGTCCACCAAAAAGTTGTCCAATGACCTCAGTATCCTCTTCCTCATCGTGGTTTTAAGCAACTAGGGCGTTGTCCCAATGCCAAGCATCTAGGGCCTTGTCAAGAGCCAAGACTCAGGCCCACACCGGTTATTTTAAGGACCCTAAGTTGCTGGAGGGGTTTCCACTGCCAGAGCAGCTGAGTGGGATCCCATTTCTAGAGCTGCTGCAAGGGCTCCTATGGGGATTTACTGGGTGCTAAGCTTCAGATCACATGAGATGTCAAGCTCAAGGTAATAACACACATTAAGCTCAAGGTCACGGCAGATGCAAATTCCCAATGTCACGTCTGATACCCAGCTCCAGGCCAAGTCTTCCACCTGAGTCCAGGCAAGTCTGTTGCCAAGCTATGGTCAGAGAATATTTTCCAGCCTGCCAAGTCTCAACCAGGGTTCCAGGCTGTAGCATATGTCAGAAGCTTCTACCTTTGTCTGAGTCCTTTACACAAGAGAAGAACCCTGCTCCATCACGTACAGTCTCCAAGAGCCCTGTTCTGTCGCCAACGGCTGCATAGAGCCCTGCACTTAATCTCTTTTTAAAAAATGCAATACTCTGTCCGATTTGAATATCGGGTTTCAAACATACAATTCATTATGAAGAGTTCATATTTTTGTTTCCATCCATAACAATCCTCTCTGGTGGGTCCACTCAGCATCTCTTGCATTTTCTCCATGAACACACTGACACACACCTTTATCACCTCCCAGCCTCCTGGTTCCTGCAGCAGCAGCAGGTTCCACTCATAACATCTCTACATCTCTGTCAGATCCATCCAGCTGATCACTTCTCACTTGCACTCTAGTAAATTATCACTTGGTGTTTCCACAGTGAAGATGCATCAGAGCTGCCTGATTGATCAGTTGATCAGAAGGTCTGAGGAACACCAGAAGATCCTGCTGCTGCTCTGGGTTCTCCTGAAATCTCAGAAGAACTCACTTGATTATGGATCTAAAGATGCCACGGAATCATATTCCATGAAAAATTTACTGGGTCCGTCCGTCCGTCCGTCTTCTTCCGCTTATCCGGGGTCGGGTCGCGCGGGCAGCAGCTTCAGTAGGGAGGCCCAGACGTCCCTCTCCCCGGCCACTTGGGCCAGCTCCTCAGGAGGAATCCCAAGGCGTTCCCAGGCCAGCCGGGAGACATAGTCCCTCCAGCGTGTCCTGGGTCTTCCCCTGGGCCTCCTCCCGGTGGGACGTGCCCGGAACACCTCACCAGGGAGGCGTCCAGGAGGCATCCTGACCAGATGCCCGAGCCACCTCAACTGGCTCCTCTCGACGTGGAGGAGCAGCGGCTCTACTCTGAGTCCTCCCCGGATGACTGAGCTCCTCACCCTATCTCTAAGGGAGAGCCCAGACACACTACGGAGAAAACTCATTTCAGCCGCTTGTATCCAAGATCTCGTTCTTTCGGTCACGACCCAAAGCTCATGACCATAGATGAGGGTAGGAACGTAGATCGACCGGTAAATCGAGAGCTTCGCCTTTTGGCTCAGCTCTCTCTTCACCACAACGGATCGGTACAGCGCCCGCTTCACAGCAGACGCTGCACCAATCCGCCTGTCGATCTCCCGCTCCATCCTCCCCTCATTCATGAACAAGACCCCAAGATACTTAAACTCCTCCACTAGGGGCAGCACATCCTCCCCAACCCGGAGAAGGCACTCTACCCTTTTCCGGTTCAAGACCATGGTCTCGGATTTGGAGGCACTGATTTCCATCCCGGCCGCTTCGCACTCGGCTGCGAACCGCTCCAGTGAGAGCTGTAGATCACGCCCTGATGAAGCCAATAGGACCACGTCATCCGCGAATAGCAGAGACGCAATCCTAAGGCCACCAAAACGGATCCCCTCAACACCTTGGCTGCGCCTAGAAATTCTGTCCATAAAAGTTATGAACAGAATCGGTGACAAAGAGCAGCCTTGGCGGAGTCCAACTCTCACCGGAAACGAGTCCGACTTACTGCTGGCAATGCGGACCAGACTCTGACACCGGTCGTACAGAGACCTGACAGCCCTTATCAAAGGGCCCGGTACTCCATACTCCCGGAGTACCCCCCACAGGACCCCTCGGGGGACACGGTCGAATGCCTTCTCCAGATCCACAAAGCACATGTAGACTGGTTGGGCAAACTCCCATGCCCCCTCCAGAATCCTGCTGAGGGTATAGAGCTGGTCCAGTGTTCCATGGCCAGGACGAAAACCACACTGCTCTTCCTGAATCCGAGGGGGGGACCACCACCCCAGTCTGCCAATCCAGGGGAACTGCCCCCGATGTCCACGCAATGTTGCAGAGCCGCGTTAACCAACACAGCCCCACAACATCCAGAGCCTTAAGGTACTCAGGGCGAATCTCATCCACCCCTGGGGCCTTGCCACCGAGGAGCTTTTTAACAACCTCGGCAACCTCAGCACCAGAGATGGGAGAACCTGACCCAGAGTCCTCAGACTCTGCTTCCGCAATGGAAGACGTGTTGGTGGGATTAAGGAGGTCTTCGAAGTATTCTGCCCACCGAAACACAACGTCCCGAGTCGAGGTCAGCAGCACACCACCCCCACTGTAAACAGTGTTGGTACTGCACTGCTTCCCCCTCCTGAGACGCCGGATAGTGGACCAGAATCGCTTCGAAGCCGTACGGAAGTCTTTCTCCATGGCCTCTCCGAACTCTTCCCACGCCCGAGTTTTTGCCTCGGCGACCAGCCGAGCCGCCTGCCGCTTCGACTGCCGGTACACATCAGCTGCTTCTGGAGTCCCACAGGCCAAAAAAGCCCGATAGGACTCCTTCTTCAGCTTGACGGCTTCCCTCACCGCTGGTGTCCACCAGCGGGTTCGAGGGTTGCTGCCGCGACATGCACCAAGTCCAGCCCTGGACCCCAGCAGTGGACCCGGTACTGGGTCAAAGCTGCTTCTTCAATTCCAGCAATGCTTCCATTGAGTGTTTGTCAGGAGAAGTGCTGAAAACTTGGAGCTGGAAACTGGACCCTGTCTAGACCGGACCTCTGCCTCCTGCACTGGTTCCTCATCTTCACTCATTCTAATGTGTTATGTTCAATGAAAGCAGGAAAAATGCTGAGTCATGACATCACATTTACTGGGACTCTGAAGGTGAAACTCACACATTTCACTTTCAGCTTCTAAGGAGCCTCTGGTCAGTATTGATTACACCTGATCAGCTGATTGGAGAAATACAACAACACATTTACACCCCTGACCTTTGACTCAGACAGTTAAACCCCTGACCTTTGACCCAGAGATTTAACCACTGACCTTTGACCCAGAGATTAACTTGCTTCTTCATCAGGATGTTTCCCTCCCTGTTGGAGACAATGCACATGTAGCTTGTAGTGTCTGTGGGGTGTTCCAGAGTCAGACTGAGGTCTCCAGTTCTCAGCAGGTTTCTCTTCATCTTGGTTCTGTTTCTGTAGAACTGGTGCTGTTCTTCAGGACGATCAGAACCGTTCTCGTACACATGGACCTTCCTGTCTCTGTCATCCCTCCACTCCACTCTAGCATCTCCAGGCAGGAGTGGTCTGGTTCTGCAGGACAGCAGGACAGACTCCTTCCCTGATTCCACCACCACGTTGTATCCTAGAGGACAACAAAGGACAAGATGAGTTGGACAGACAGCAGCAGCAGCTCTGATGGTCACATGACTGTCTCCTCCTTGTCTCTGGGTCTCCTGCTGGTGGAGGACTCTCAGTGTTCAGACTGAAGAAGGTCCAGCAGGTTGTTGGAGGACGTGGACCAACCAGGTGACCTGAGCTCACCTGACGTCTGTCTCCTGTCTGACAGAAACCAGTTTAAACCAGTTTCTGATGAACATGTCGTGAATAATGCCGGTTGAACCCGATATTCACCTGGACACAGAGTTTTTGAGTAGTGGCAGGTTAGGCAGGCAAGCAGAAACAGACTTGGCAGATGAGTTATGGCTAATGGTACAGGCAGGGATGAGGAGACCAGAGGATGCAGGTAGATAAAGACCAGAACAGGCGATGTAGACCAGGGAACCACCGGAACGGTCAGAGGAAGAGGATGGGACTCACAGAGAAACAGTAAGAACTGCAGGCGATCCGACATGAGAAGTAAAGAGAAGAGATGTTCTGGCAGGGATGAGTTGGCTGAGAAAGGTATATGTGAGCTTGTGAATAGATGACCAGAGGGGAATTTAATTACTGGCAGCAGGTGAAGTTGGTGTGGGCTAATGGACTTGGGCAGAGCTGACAGGATAGTGGCTGAAAGCTGGTCCAAGAAAAGTCCAAAACATACAAAAACCTAAACCATGACAGAATAACTGTTTTCTTCTTCAGGACATGTGGAGCAGCAACCAGAGAAGGAGTCAGAACCTACTGAGGAACCCATCAGATGGATGGATGAGTGAGAAGTGTTGCTGGATCAAAGAGTGTGGAGCAGATGATGAGCAGAGAGCTGAGAACCTCTGAGGTGCTGTGTTCATGGACCATGATGGAAGCATCAGCTCAGAGATCTCTGTCTATCTCCACACTGAGCTTCTGGTGAACTGGGAACCAGCTGCTGACTGACAGCAGATCAAGCAGCTCTGCTTCCTCCTCAGTCACTGACTCAGCAGTTTCTGCCTCTGCTTGTCCTCAACCAGACAAAGAGACATGAAGCTGCTGAGATCTGACCCACAATCCACTAGAAGGTTCCTCAGAGGAGCTTCTAGAGTCCTGCTCAGGATCCTCATGGAGAAGCAACCATAGACATAATATAAGAGTAGACCCCGCATCGACCGCTTTTGTCTATGGGCGCTGACGGGATTTAGGGGCGCCATCTTGGGCCGGTCAACAGTTCAGCTCAGTGTATTGTGTTGACCAGGTGCAGAATCAATTTTAATCAACTATAACTCGGTGAATAATGAATTAATTTTCACATTTTTTTTTTAAACTATAGAGCTATAACAAATGGTCCAGTGCGTTTAAATAATCTTAGTGGGGTTAAAAGTAATAGAATATTCTGACAGAATGTATGTATGTTTCAAAACACAGCTACTCATACATGTTTATAAGTTTTTTATTACTACATAAACAAACATATTTGTACATTGAAACCAATGAACAAAACGTCTGTAAAAACAGAAATTTTTACAGGCCTAAGCATTTGTTTAACAAGTAAATGACTGTATAAACGTTTTTTTCTTCTTTTTTTACAAATAACTACTGTGCTGTAAAATAATAATTTTAATCATCAATACGAACTGAAGGCTTCAAATTGCGGAGATCAGCACCAACCCACCGCGACCCGAGTCATTGGATTAGAACGGGAGAAAATTAAATATGATTATTAAAAAAAAATCCAAAGTACAGTAGGACAAATAGTGACTCACGTGTATTTCACTGCTCTTCTGACTGAGCCGCTGCATCCTGACTCCGCTCTGAAGCGTTTTTTTCTTCTAAAGCCCGCGGTGCAGGTGTGTTTTTTTTTCGGAGAAGAACATAGTTATCGTAGTTGTCGCCCTTTTTTTCTTCTGGGCAAAAAGATTCTTATAAACCGACATGACACCATCGATTATGTTTGAGAAATTTAATGAACGGCTCATCAACGCAAATCCGTTAAGCAGCAAGACCGTGAAAGGTGCACCGCAATATAACGAGGGTTCACTGTATCTATCTATCTATCTATATATATATATATATATATATATATATATATATATACCACATATATATGCACATATAGTCCTGCTCAGGATCCTCACAGAGAAGGTTGTGGCAACAACAGGAGACCAGGCAGTGACCATCAGAATTATGGGTAACAGAGTTTTAGAGACTCACCTGATTTGAAATAATGCTGGATATTATTTGAGAGTGCTGCAGCAATTACAACCAGAACCAGGAGAACCAGAAGAGCTGAGGCCCAGGATGGAAATTGTGCTGTGGAGACACATAAAGAACATCATGTCTTCTGATCTGGATCAACATTGAGGCTGTGTAATCTTGGTGAAAATCAAAATTGTTATTTATCGTCACCATAATTGTGTTTTGCAATTTAAGCTATTTCTATAAGAACATTATTCTAATTGAAAATTCTAATAGATAACATATTTGACTAATCAAGGGAAAGAGAAAATGAAAAATGTTTCCAAGAGGTTGTGATTTAGGGCCTTTAATGATTATAACTAGTGAATGTCATGGTTTAAGTTGTCTGGCTTCTTTCTTGTTTTGTAGTTCACCCAGCTCTCCCTCCCACAGCCATTAGTCACACCTGTTGGTAATCAGTCAGATGCATTTCACCTCCTAGTCTCCCTATTTAAGCCTCCCTCTGTCTCACTCTTGTGCCGGTCCGACTTCAGTCACCACCTCTCCATGCCAGTCCTCGTTTGCCTTTGAAGATTGGTTCCTCTCGTGTTAAGGTTAGTCTAGCCAGTCACTCTAAGGACTGTTACCCCTGTGTTTCCCTGGAGAAGTTTCTGCTCTGTTTCCAGGTGTATCTCTGAGATCTGCTAACCTGATTAGCCGCCCAGGAGATGCGCTGCTCTGAGCCATAGTGTCTCCTGAAAACTGCTACTCGGACCACTGTGCTTCCTGGCCACTTTGGTCTTTATGGACTCTAGCTCCGGGCCGTCAGCTCCTATCGTCACTTACATCTCTGATCCTCTGCAACCCTGACCCTCCGGACTTCATCACCCACCATCCAGCAACCTCTTGTAATAAAACTCTTTAAAACCTTCAGTCCCGTGTGCGCGTCCTGAGTACACCGGTAAACAATCATGACAGTGAATAGTTTTTTTAATTAACAATTATTAACCTTTTTTTACCATGGGAGATGGATGTCTAGTCAATTGTAACACTGAATTAGACTTGCCACCAGTAAATGTCAATAACCTTTAAGTATATTTGCTCTTTAAATCTCTAATCATTAACCACAAGCAAAGGAAAATTCTCTCATGTATTCGTATTGTTAACCCAAGAGGTGACCACAATTAAAATACTTAAAATTTATTAGACCAATAATTCCCTGACACCTTGTGCTGCAGTGACACAAAGTGCCAGAAGACCTGCCATTACTTACGGCAGCTGGACTGCCAGCGTTGTGACACCTTGTGGCAGGTGGCTGGCGAAATGCAACATGCTTTTATTAGAAATAATAATAATAAAACATGATTATTTGGAAGTAGTTATAGACTAACGGGCATCTATAACAAATCGTTTGCTCACAAACAGCAACAGGAGTGCGGCAACAGCCGTGGCACCTTCTTGGCAGTAGCATGCCAGTAAAAGTGCCACTATTAGCTCCAGCTGCCGCTGCCACAAAATGAGCTTGGCGCTGCTGGGAGACAATGGGATGCTCCTGTATCACTGTGTTGATAGGGTCATGCAGTCAACTTGCTGAAATTATGTGCAAGGTACGTTTATTTGAAAGGAATGTGACTTAATTACTACTATTATTTTGTCAGCTAGGTAACTTCTCTCAGTAAGTAGTAGTGTAATCTCAGGTCCATGTGTTGTGGTTTGCTATGCTTAGTGGCGAAAGCTAGGGCAGTTAGCCCAACTTTAGGTTCTTCAGGATCTGGGGACCATGGATGACTGAAGTGTTTATTTCTGTCCATCTAAAGCTCAGAAGCTGCAGACCTGGAGGAACAGCTTAGAAAACACAAACATCTGATCTGAGATGTTTGTGTCTGACGTCAGCAACCAGGAAACTGCTGGAGGTTCTGATCCAGAGACAAACAGACTCACCTGGTTCAGCTCTCAGGTCAATGATGGTGAGAGGGTCCAGAGTGGATGTCCTCCTGCGATTATTTATTTCCTGAACGACTCGACACTCATATGTTCCTGTATCATCAGCCGTCACTTTCTTCAGAACCAGAGACACGTCTCCGTTCTTCATGTCCTGCAGATTTGTCCGATTCCTATAGGATGGAGACTGGACCTCTGGATCCACCTGCTCGTTCCTGTACATGAGAACATATTGACCAGGCTTCAGATCAGTTCTGCTCCAGTCTACGTCTCCATCAGGATCGTTCTCAAGAGCTCTACATGGCAGAATGATGGTGTCTCCTGGTTCTGCTGTGATGATTCTCTGATCTGCAGGAACACAGAGCAGAGAGGTTAGAGCTCTGATTATTAAATATAAGAATAATATATAATCCTATCCACAGACACCCTAGTTGATCTGAAATATTTACAATAATTTTTTCTTTTTGACTTATTAGTTTAAATCCGACCAGAACCATTTTCTGTCTCCAGGCCTTTAGCAGACCTTCATCATGTTCCAGACCAGAGAAGAGCCAGAAGTCTCTGCTTCCATCTCTGACTGATTGATCAGAGCATCTCTGATAGAAAGTTTCAGCTCACAATTATCAGAGTTTTAGATAATTATCAGACATCAACATCAGATTTAGAACTAATAACAGTTGTTTAAAGGAACAGCATCAGATCAAGTTAAACAATATTGTGTTCATATTGTGAGTTAATAAAACCATGGTAATTAAATCTAAGGTTTTCCCACCATGAGAATCCATATTATTATACCATAGAGCGACAAGGGCTCTCGTCAATTAAATAATGACAATAATGTCGCCACAGAGGAGGAAATTGCTGTAAAAATAATTTACCATTAATTAGCATAAATGTACAATATTAAGCTCAGATATTCTGTGACATTATAAAGTTAGAAATTAGAATGAAAGTAGCAGAAGGAAAAGAGATTTTACATCTCAATGTGATTATATCTGGTTACATAAAGGTTATTACTGAGATAATAAAATCAGACTAAAGTGCCAAGGGTTCCAGGATTGAAACAGTAAATTTAGCATCTGGATATTTTCTAGAGCCTAAAAGGAACATCTGGACTCTTCCCCTGGATCAGAACCCTATCTCCAGGGTAGACACACCATGAATGTTTTAAACCGGATCTGGATTCCAGGTCTGCAGCAATGAGGAAGAAGCTGCAACATGGCTGCATGAAGTATGACACCTGGAAAATATCCCGATGCACATCTCCTGGATTGACCCTCAGAGGACTTCTGGCAGCCTCTGTCACAAAATATTTTTATTGCATTGAAGGATCAATATATTTACTCTCACCCAAACTGGAGTGATTGTTAATTTACAATATTTTTTAATTAATAATTTGTTAATTGTCTTAAATGTTGATGCTGGTATTGGTTATTAAACCCTTTTTACACTAGTTTAAAATCTTTGTAAACAGAAAGCAATGTTTGAAAGTCCAAAGATTTTATTTTAAAATACATTAATACATATCTTAATTTGACGTTTTAACAGTGAAACCTATATTTTGATAAAATATTAAAAATCAATTAAGTCAATTAAATTTGAAATAATTTTATGGACGATCATTTAAGCAACTGAAAAGATGATGGAGATCACACAAAAAATAATCATATTTCATCGTCAGTTAAGATTAGTTGCAGCCGTTCTCACCTGGTTCAACTCTCAGGTTAATGATGCTGATGGGGGGGTCATCATCCAGAATGGATCTCCTGCTGTGATTATTTCCTTTCTGAACAACTCGACATTCATATGTTCCTGTATCAGCAGTTGTCACTTTCTGCAGAACCAGAGACACGTCTCCATTCTCCACGTCCTGCAGATCTGTTCGGTTCCTAAAGGATGGACTCTGAGTCTCTTCATCAAGCTTCTCCTTCCTGTACAAATGAACAGGCTGACCTGACTCCATATCAGTCAAGTTATTGTAATATTGGGGGCTAGTCCGGGATGCAACACTGTTGTAGATCCTCTGTTTCTGTGAGAAGGTATCGATTTAAAGGACCTGGGCTCCCAGTCTGTATTAAGATGTTTATCTCAGTGCAGGAAATTCCTTCACTTCACCTAAAACAAAGATGTTGTTTTTACATCTGCAGATGTAACAGTTTGGTTCTCAGGAGCTCTACATGGCAGAATGACAGTTTCTCCAGATTCAGCTCTGATGTTAATCTGATCTGCGGGAGAGAAAACATTACAGAGAAGATGGGTTAGAGAGAAAGAAGAATAATTCACTGCCTAGTTCTGATTAGATAATGACACAAAAGTTTATTTTATTGATAAGAAAAATAATAAAATAAAAAAATAACGTCTAATATAAAGTTAGCTCTAAAAAACACCAAGAGTTAAAGATAAGGGTAAATATTGACCAAAAGAAAAAAAATATATTGATAGTGTAAAAATAACTCCAACCTATAGACTTAACATCCAATAATATAATATGTAATATTTCCATAATGTAAAATTTCCATAATGTAAAAAGGTTATACACTAGGCAATATGTATGGTAGTCAAGCACCAAGGGAACCCTCTGGGTTGACGATCTCACTTTTTGAAGAGTGGACAGAAACTGCTGAAACAGGGGAAAAGCATACTGCAGACCGGCTGGGCATCCATTCCGAGTGGGGCGCTGGTCTCCGCCAGGGAAAACCACAAAGGTCAATGTGTACTGCTGCTTGAGGCAAAAAGATCGACCTGGGCCGTACCGAACCGATATCTGCTGTACAACCTGAGGATACAGCCTCCTTTCCCCTGACGGAGGCCCCTGTCGGGACAGATAATCTCCCTGAGGGTTCCTCGTCCCCAGTAGGTGCACAGCCCTGATGAAGCTGAAGCTGACGGAGGCCCAGGTCCACAGCCTCTGGGCCTCCGTCAGGAACCACTGTGTTCTGCTACCACCCTGGGGGCTGACATGGAACCCTGCTGAGGAGCTGACCATCCTCATAAGCACATGCTTGTCTTTGAGAGAGAGAGGGCAAGAAGTGGCTCAGTGCCAGATAAAATGTCCTCAGCTCCAGGATATCAATCTACAAACGTCCCTCCTGAGACTTCCACAGCCCCTGGACGGGCCTGCATTGCCACACTGCTCCCCATCCGAGGGCCGATGCGTCAGTAATTACCCCCCACCCCCCTCCTTGTGGGAACCGTACCAAGTGGGACCCTCGCCGCAGGTATGTTCTGTCTCGCCAGCGGCGGAGGAGCACTGCGTAGCCGGGAGTAACACGTCCATGTGGAGGCGGTTGAATCATCTCTGCAAGGGCCGTAGAATATTTTATTTAAATTTAAACGTAAGTAAGTAAACTTAAGTATCAACATCGGAATGATAACTGTTTAAAAAAGACGTTCTTCATTTCGCAGTGCTTCACGGCTCTTTCAGGACCAGGGAAAGTTGTTTTGAACTGCTCTTATTAGGTGGTATTTCTTTTTGGTTTCTGTTTCCAAAGCCTCATCAGCTTTGGTCTTTGGAGGAGAAAATAGGAGGAGTAAGCAGCCCTAATGCAGAACATCAGCTGCTGGTCACACAGGCAGCCATGTAAAGTCATTTTTAAGGAAGCTTGAAGGTCCAAAGATTTTATTTTAAAATACATTTGGATCTCCGTTTGACCTTTTAACAGTAAAACATATATTTTGATAGACTATTAGAAAATAAATTAAGTCAGTTAAGTTTTAAATTAATATTGTATGGATGATCATAACTAAAGGTAATAAATAAAGAATAGTTGTAACAACAGGCAATAAAAGGACATTTAAAAGTGTGTTGACGAAGAATTCAAAATATTTTCACAAGCAACTGAAAAGAT
This sequence comes from Fundulus heteroclitus, assembly GCF_011125445.2. Classification (NCBI taxonomy): domain Eukaryota; kingdom Metazoa; phylum Chordata; class Actinopteri; order Cyprinodontiformes; family Fundulidae; genus Fundulus; species Fundulus heteroclitus. The sequence goes on from NW_023396912.1 coordinate 2,458,773, forward strand.
GATGGAGATCACAAATAATAATCATGTTTCATCAACAATTAAAATTATCATATCACCCTCCTCACCTGGTTCAACTCTCAGGTTAATGATGCTGATGGGGGGGTCATCATCCAGAATGGATCTCCTGCTGTGATTATTTCCTCCCTGAACAACTCGACATTCATATATTCCTGTATCAGCAGTCGTCACTTTCTGCAGAACCAGAGACACGTCTCCATTCTCCACGTCCTGCAGATCTGTTCGGTTCCTAAAGGATGAACTCTGAGTCTCTTCATCAAGCTTCTCATTCCTGTACAAAAGAACAGGCTGACCTGACTCCAGATCAGTTCTCCTCCACTCTGCAGCTGTAACAGTTTTGTTTTCAGGAGCTCTACATGGCAGAATGACGGTTTCTCCAGCTACAGCTGTGATGTTAATCTGATCTGCAGGACAGGAAACATCACATAGCAGAGAGGTTAGAGAGGAAGAAGAAGAATTTACTGCCTAATTCTAAATAGAAACGTGCATAAAATTGATTTAAAACAATTCAAATTTTCTTCTTCTTCTTATTATTATTAATATCCATCCATTTTCCGACACGGTTATCCCTCTTGGGGTCGTGATGGGTGCTGGGTCCTATCTCCACCTGTCAATGGGTGAGAGGCGGGTTCACTTGGACAGGTTACCAGTCTGTCGCAGGGCAACACAGAGACAAACAGAACAAACAACCATTCTCACACACACACTCACACCTAAGGACAATTTAGAGAAGCCCAGGGTAGGACTTGAACCCAGGACCTTCTTGCTGCAAAGCAACAGTGCTACCTAAAGCGCAGGAGTGACGCTACAATAAATTTGTACTCGTACTTATCTTCACAAAATACCGCATAGACAGTGGCTTTCTGATCTATAATGCTCTAACAGTGGCCTCGGTTGCCTCAGTGGAGATATACAAAGATGGCGTCAACAAACAGGAAACAGGTACACTGCTCAGGGATTACATGGCTTCCAGTTCCCAGGGAAAGGAAGCAGCACTGAGAGCTAATCAGGGCTGACATGCACACTGCTATTCACTGATTGGCTGTGGACGTGACCAGCTGATTGTCGGCGGCGGATTTATGGAGTGATGAAGACATGAAAGGAGGTTAGGGCTGAACGTGCAAGGCAACACGGAAATAAGTAAGCTAACTGTCAGAACTCCAGAAGGGTGTATCTAGACAGAAACCCCCAGAAGCCCATACCTGTGGCCTTTATATCGATCGATCTATCTATCTATCTATCTATCTATCTATCTATCTATCTATCTATCTATCTATCTATCTATCTATCTATCTATCTATCTATCTATCTATCTATCTATCTATCTATCTATCTATCTATCTATCTATCTATCTATCTCTCTCTCTCTCTCTCTCTCTATATATATATATATATATATATATATATATATATATATATATATTAGGGCTGGGCAACGATTAAAATATTTAATCGCGATTAATCGCACTGATTAATCGCGATTAATCGCATTGTATTTACAAACTCCAAGAATGAATTCAAAAGTAGTGTAAAGAGCACTTTTATTTTAATGTTCTGCTGCCATATGAACAAAAGTGTTGTAACATTTGTAGCACTTATCAGTAACACATATTTAGTGTAAAGCTCAACTTAAACATGTAAAACAAAAAATAGCAATAATAATAAATTAAAGCTTATTGCCACTGACAGGGAATTCTCTTTATGGGGAAAAAATCTACCAAAAACAGGCAATTTCTGAGGTAACAGCAGGGAGCAGCATTACCATTTTATGTTCAATACCAAAGTTTAACTTGGCAGTGGTTCCAACTAACTTGTTTCTGTCATATTCCATGCTGGAAGAACTTTAAACTGAAATGCTTGCTAACTCGATATGCTTGCGTTTATTTGACGTTGACACGCGGTTTTTTGTTGTTGCTTTCTCGCGCGCATATAGTGAATGGCAGGGGGAAAACAGGCAAAAATACATGGATACTTTGAAACGAGAAGCGACTTCACCGACGGCGTCTAAGCAGACCCCCCGCTCCGCTCCGCTCAAAACTTGTTCCGGCCGCCAACTCACCGCCTCGCCTCGCCTAAGCTCGCTCGCGGTACCCATAGACATAATATAAGAGTAGACCCCGCATTGACTGTCGCTGCGCAGGAATTACGGGCGCCACCTTGGGGCGGTCGACTCGATACCTAATCCTGTTGATTCAAGCTGACACACTAATGATGCCTCAGCACTGTGCGGCTCATTTTTTTTTAAATCGAGGGACTATTTATGTCAGGGCTCGAGGGATAACTTTTCACAAGCAAGATGAAAATACATTGTTTATATTTTTGATCAGAATGTAAGTTTTCTAATACTAGGAGATACAAAGTTGTTGTTAGACATTAGTGAATAAACAGCATATATATATATATATATATATATATATATATATATATATATATATATATATATATATATATATATATATATAGTGAACCCTCGCTATATTGCGGTTCACCTTTCACGGTCTCGCTGCTTCACGGACTTTCATTGATGAGCCGTTCATTACAGTTCTCATCAGGTGGCGTGTCGGTTTATAAGAATCTTTTTGCCCAGAAAAAAAAGAGTGACAACTACCGATAAAAATGTGTTCTTCTCCCGCTCCTGCACCGCGGGCTTTAGAAGAAAAAAACGCTACAGAGCGGAGTCACGGATGCAGCGCCTCAGTCAAAAGAACAGTGAAATACACACGAGTCACTATTTGTCCTACTGTACTTTGTATTTTTTTTATAATAATTTTTCATTTTCTCCCGTTCTAATCCAATGACTCGGGTCGCGGTGGGCCGCGCTGATCTCCGCAATTTGAAGCTTTCAGTTCGTATTGATTAAAATTATTATTTTACAGCTTATTTGTAAATAATAAAAAAAACGTTTATATAGTACTTTCATTTGTTAAACAAATGCTTGGGCCGGTAAAAAGGTTTTGTTCTATGGTTTCAATATACTATAGTGTATTTCATTGTATATAATAATTGTAAAAAAATAAATAAAGGTTACTACTTTACAGATTTCGCCCATCACGGGTTCTTTTTGGGACGTATATGTACATGTACAAATGTGTTTGTTTATATAGCAATAAAAAAATTATAAAAAATGTGTGCATGGCTGTGTTTTGAAACATACATACATCATGTCAGAATAATCTATTACTTTTAACCCCACTAAGATTATTTAAACGCACTGGACCATTTATTATAATAGCTATAGTTTTAAAGTTTTAAGCAAAACAAATGTGAACATTAGTTTAACATTAAACGAGTTATAGTTGATTAAAATTGATTCTGCACCTGGTTAATACATTAGACTGAGCGGAGTTGTCGACCGCCCCAAGATGGCGCCCCTAAATCTCGTCAGCGCCTATAGGCGAGAGCGGTCGATGCGGGGTCTACTCTTTATATATGTCTATGGCGGTACCTGCGGGAAACACCGCCTTCCGCATGTCAGCTGTGTTTTTTTCCGGCCAGTATCTTTCTTCCTCTTTGAATCTGAGGCTGGGCTGACAGCGAGGTTATTGGCGCATTATCGCCACCTACTGTTCTGATTCAAACCCCTACACCGCAGCAACAGACCTTCACAAAATAAAAGCATGTGACCAACATGCGTTAACGCGCGTTAAAGAAAATATCGCCGTTAATAGTCTAATGAGTTAACGCGAAATTAACGCGTTAACTTGCCCAGCCCTAATATATATATATATATATATATATATATATATATATATATATGTTCTGTTGACATATATATATGTTAACTTTTTTCACTGCCTACTCTCATCTCAGTCGCTTTTAAAGAGCTCTGTGTGTCTCTGCATCGATTTTGTCCTCGGAGATCGAGCCATCTCATGTTATTCATGTAAAACTGATCGTACTGCACACAACAACACAGTGTAGTATAAAACTACAAAAACATTGTTACTTTTAAACAGTTAAAGGTCTAAACATAATCTATGTATTTTTGTTAATTATCTTTAAGAGGTTTTTAATTGTTACTATCTTTGATTTCTTTTGAGGTTATTGTTAATTATTAGGGTTACGTTAATGTGAGATATAAAATTGCTCAATGGCCATAAGATATATGTTTTACAGTTGGTTGCAAAACTTGGATGAAGCATATATTTGTGCTTTTTTTATTTATTCTAACTTTATTTCTTGTTTCCCCCAGTGTGATTGCCACCTTACTGTGATGGGGGGGGGGGGGGGGGGGTGCCTCAGTGACGCTCTACCAGCGGAAGTGTTGGCTTCAGATGGGACCACCCAGTCTGGGCAGGGAATGGGGTAGAGGCCTAACTAAAGTTCAGTCCATCTTTTGGATGTTGGACACAGTGTACTCTATTTTTACGACCAAAACACAAATCACCAACAACATACATTTTCTGCAGCATAATCTCATAATGATGCCTCCTTAACATCTCTGCCTGTTCCCTCATGTCTGTGTTCCCTCATCACACATTTTTAAAACAACTGAAACGTTGTCAAGCTTGTAACAAGAAAAAGAACCATTTAGTCGTGTCAGTAAGTATGTATTCTATTCGTTGATGTGGGAAGTCGTTTTGAACTATTAACAAGTCCTAATTTCCTCTGAATCTTCCATAATGAGCCTCCTTTTGCTTCCTGGAAAAGCAGGAAGTTTGTTCACGTCCAGGCTGTCAGTTTGTGGATGTAGAGGAGCTGTTCAATAATCAGAGGGAAGTTTTCAGTCAACGGAGGTTTCTCTCAGCTTTTGCGTTTGAAATGGGTGACAGTAGAATAATGATGAACATGATATTTTCATTGCCAATTTAAATATGATTTGGCAGCTGAAATATTTTCTTATTAAACTCAGAAAAAAATTAAATAAAGTCCAACTGTTTTTTTTTACTTTATTGTTGAACTGTTGGAGTCTGGGAGACTTGGTCTCCTTTTTTCTGTTCTGCTTTATTCTTTTACTCCTCTAGATGGCATCAGGGAGCGTGGTGGTTTGGTGGTGCAACAGGTGCTGCATCATCATGAGTGGAGTATTTAAGAAGCATGCTGCCAGCTCTTCATGCATGAGTCCTCTACCTGTGTGGTATGACTCTAGCTCTCTGTTGTTCGGTTCAGCTGTAGCCCTGAAAGACTTAACTCTGTTCTCCCTCAGATCTGACCCTGTGCTCTGGATTCCTCTCCAGTTCCGCCCATAATCCATACCTGGAGTTGTCGCAGAAGATTTTAAATTTCTTCAATAATTATTCTAAAACATTCTTTGTTTCCTGAGTGTTTGACATGTGGGTCAGACACGTGGCAAAACCATGGCATGAACAGTATTTGCTGAAGTTCTGTTGACAAAACAACAGTTTGTCCATTTATTCCATAATAATTCATATTGTTTTATTAAAAAATAAAGTCAAATATCAGACGTTCTCTATTAAAACGGTTTTGTGCGTTCAGGGTTTCTGGAGAGATTATGACGCCGTTTCTGACTGAGATTACGTTCAGAACATGAAACAATGACCTCACCAGGCTGCCGTAGGTTCTGGTTATTTATCTTCTATTACTTCAAAGGAACAGAGAAGCTCATTGCTGTTTTCATCTGCCTGCTTGTTCTCCACATAGCGGCCTGCCATCGGTGCGCATGTTGCAGCTGCCTTTGGGACAATAATGACTAATACTGAGCGCAGTTATTTGCAAATTTACTGAATAACACTGAATGTGTTATTAAAACATAACGCAGCTCTGCATCTTATATGCGCTCTAACAGAAACCTCCTCATTTTCATAATGAGGCAGAAACGCTGAAAGAAACGTAGAAAACAGGCAGAAATTTAAAAAAGCATTGAAGATATACGGTAAAAATGCAAAGGAAGAATAAAACAGGAAAAATATTAAAGCAAAAATAAATACAATGAAATGATACATTTAGAAATGATAACTAATAATAAGGTAATTATTAGAAAGGTAGAAGCATGTTAAAAAGGGATGTATATATTTATGTCTCATTGCATAATAAAGTTACAGCTTACATTTATTTGCTGTATTTTTTTGCATTTATATAAAGTTTTTTTAATTATTTATTTAGCTTTGATTTTTTGGATTTGTCAGAGTTGGTCCTCCAGATATTCCATGCGTCACACGAACAGAACCTGAAATTATTTATTTCCTAATGACCAAATCCGCCAATTAAACCAGTATTATGCTGAATCAGAGGATTAAATAAAAGTTCTGATATTTACATGCAGCAGGTTACAGAGGGACAAACAGTTTGCTGGGAGTGGAGCCCAGAGAAATTCTGAGTCCCTGTAAATCAGATCACATAGTCTCACATGAAAACATGATTTCATTCCATTATCAGAGATCAATCTTACCAGCAGAAGCAGCCATGAAGGAGCCGCAGACCATCAGAGTCCAGAGGAGGAGAGCAGTCTGAGGAGCAGCCATTTCCTCCTGAGGAAGTCAGCGAGTTTAACCAGAGTTTAACAGAATCATCTGAGGAACAGAGTTTAACTTTAATATAAACTCTGTTATTGTTGAGTCAGTGACCTGAGCGCGCGGGGACAGGTACTCAGCGTTCAAATCTCACACGCGCTACACTTTGAGCCCCGCTGTCCTCGCGCTCTGCTCTGCGTCTGCTCACGCGCGACCTGCGCCTCATTTCTGGAGTGGTTGATGAAACAGAGAACGGATGGACTGATACTGATTCCTCCCTCCTTCTCTGCAGCCTGAGGGCGTCATTCAGAGCAGGCGTGTCCAAAGTCGGCCACAACACATCCGTCTTTTAATAACTACACGTTCTACATGCTGTTTAATTTTTGTAAATAGGACCTCATCCATCCAGCCTCTTTTAACCAAATGGAAACTTTGGTGCATAAAAAATGTATTGGAATTAGTTTATTAAAATTGGTTAAATAAAGAGATTCTATTTTATTTTTAAAATGATCATATTTTGCAGAGCAGGTAAAAAAAAAACATTTTTACTTATTTATTTAAGACCTCGAATGTTCTTAACAATTTCGGTCTGCGAGCCAAAAGTTTTGGACGCCCCTGATTTAGATGTAGATTTATTAAAAAAAAAAGAGCTGAGAAGGGTTTGTGAGAACATATTTGTATTGTTTATAATACGAGCTATCATTAAATCAGCACATCCTAAAGCTAAAGATGCATTCATTCAGTAACGTTGTGACAGTTTTTCAGGCTTCACTCCCAAATCAATCCCCGCACCAAACTACAGAATAATTGTCTTTTAATAACGCTGTGGTGGGTAATCCTTTCACTCTCTGTGATTAGGTCTGACTCTCATCCCAAAGATCTAAACAGCTACAGGCTGGTTAGCACTAACACCACACCTGCAGAAGACCCTGGAGAGGCTGATCCTCAACCATCTTCACCCTCTGCTGAAGTCTTCACTGGATCCCCTGCATTATGAACGAGCCTGGCATCAGGGTGGATGATGCCATTATTTACCTGCTGCATCGAGTTCTGCCCATCTGGAGAATCCTGGAACCACGGTAAGGTTACAGTTCTTTGGTTGCTTTAGTGGGTTCAACACCATCCAACCAGAACTGCTGAAGGACCAGCTGGAGCGGTCAGGAGTGGACCACCACCTGTCCCAGTGGATGCTGGATCACCTCACTGATCGGCTGCACTGTGTGAGGACACAGACCTGTGGTTCTTTTTTATTGTTATTTTTTGGGCTGTGGTTCTGACAGTCTGATGTGCAGCACAGGAGCACCACGGGGAACTCCACTGGTACCGGTTCTGTCAACAATCTACACCACAGAAGTTTACCTGAGATTTAATTAACTTTCTTTAATTTAAAACTGGCATGAGAAACCGGACCCAGACATCAGATTCCCTCTGTGTCTTTAAAATGAAGGGTTGTCGTGCAGAAACACTCATAATCAGAGTTTAATGGATATGAACACACTAATTGACACTATTGTTTAAAATGTTTTCATTATTGCATCAGCCATTTACACCCAGAGCCTGAGCTGCTGATCAAAGCAACCTGAAGTTAAACAAGGAAATAAATCTAAAGAAGTTTTACACTGCAACACTAAGATTGTTGTATTACAGTAAAAATATTGTGTTAACAACAATCGAAAACTAACAGATGGTGAACAGTTTTCCTGCTCTTCACACCTCTGCAGCTAAAAGCTAAACATAAACGTGGTTTTGAATCTGAAACAGAGCAGTAGAAACCAGAAAGCGCCTCACACTTCTCACGGCAACCTGACCCGTTTTACCACAGAGTGGAAAATAATCAAGTTTACACGGAATGCACTGAATAAATGACCACAGAACACCAAACCCTGATGAGAAACAGGACCAGCTTCAGCCTGGTGGTTTCAGCGAAAGGAAGCTGCAGTTTTAGCGTTGCATGCAAAATTCCTTTTAATGATTAAAAACAGTAAAACGGAAAGTTACTGAGGGGTTTTTCTGCTTTTGTTCCATAAAACCACTCAGATTACCATCAGTTGGACCATCAATAAATTAATATTCAGTAGCATAATCATGATTCCTGTGTTCAAAGACTAACAGCATACCTTTAAAACTAAATAAACTAATTTCCCACAACAGAAAGCTGCACGTTTCTCTGTAAAGTGCCCCTGTGTGTGTGTGTGCATGGTTGTTGTTGGTCCTGTGTCTCAGTAACATCCTGTGATGAACCAGCAACCCTTCCAGGGTGTGCTCCACCCCTTGCTAAATGGCCGCAGCAGGAAGGCAGCAGCCCCCACCGTCAGAGAGAACCACCAGCCTGGTTCAGGGTGGATGATGCTCTCATCTTCCTCCCACAGCGAGCTCTGACCCACTTCTACTGCCAACGTTTCTTTACAGAGTTCTGAAGTTTCTGCTTTTAACTTCTAACTTCTAGTGATTCTCATAATTAGAGGGCCTAAGGAAAACAACAGGGAGTCCTTTGATGAATGTTAATTAATGAATGTTGGTAAATAAACATCTGAAAATGGGGTTCTTATGAATACTCATTGTGAAGCAATTTGTGATCCAAATGTGAGACCAGGTTAGTTTTATGGTTCTTCTTCCTTTAAAATGACAAAATACGGCTTTAGATTTTATTTTATTTAAAAAGAAACAAACTCTTACCCTGATTCGTTTAGTTAGAACACGGGAAAAAAAAGAATGATTTCAAACCGAGTGAAAAGTAGTTTAAGAAGTGAGAAAAGGTTCATGCAAGCAGAGCCAATGGTTAAAAGTATAAACCTTAGATGTGGAGCCTGTGAATAATACAGAGAACCATTCGGTACAACTATCCAATCTTCTATTGTTCTCAGCAATAACGGACGATGGGTGTTTAATATGTGGAGGTTGGAATCAGTATTTGTTGGCACAAAGAACAAATCTAATAAAACCACAATCACACATATATATATATATATATATATATATATATATATATATATATATATATATATATATATATATATATATATATATTTAAAATAAATAGAACCTGACTAATAGCCATCTCCATATTGTGATAAACTAGTGAATTCTTCTTTAGGTAGGTGACACCATCCTGGGCCTGAAACACGGTTTTGCCTCCAAAGAGCATCTGATCAGTGGTGCTCTGCTGCAGGCAGGTACCACAACCACGTCCCTGAAGCTAAACGCCTCGGAGGAGGATCAGCCACTGCTGAACAAGAACAAACTGAAAACGGATCTCTGGATCTCAGCAGTGATGAGATCCAGAGCTGCAGTGGTGCTGTGGCTCTGCACCAGTTCTCCCTGGGGAACAACCTTCAGGACAACCTCCTCAGAGACCGTGGTCCTGCTGAAGATCCTCTTCACAGCTGAATCTGAGGTGCTTCTCAGCACTAAAGAGGATCAAGACCTTCCTCAGCAAAACGATGTCACAGGAAGATCTCTATGGAGACGAAGCTGGTCCAAACCACCCAGACGTCAACCACAGAGTTACAGAGAAATTAGCTCCCCTCAAAGACAGAAGGGTCCAAATTATGAACAAAAAGTTTCTTTTGTGGCTTTCATCCATGTAAAAACATTTGAAAATAAACAAGGTAGAAGAAATACTAGATGAAGATGTTTTAAAGGCATTTAAACTTGAACCCGGTGCCACTGGGTATGTGTTTTCTCATAGATAAACTTTCTGAGGGTTATTTTTCTCCATTTCTCTTTATTTCTTTTTCTCCTGCAAAGCCGCCCTGCTGCTCTCTTACCGTAATGTACCGTGTGTGCGTGACGCTAATCTTTAGGTAGAGTAAACGTCGCTGGCGCAGGGATCTACTATAAGTTAGATCTGTTAACCTTTAGCACAGATTGAGTCTCGGCTCGGTTTAGACCCGGAGTAAAAACTTACCAGCAGCAGCAAAGGAGCAGCTGGCAGAGAACAGAACCACGATGAGCCCCAAGCTGCCATTCCCCCTGGTTCTGGTTCAGCATTTCCTCTTAAAGTCAGAGGAGCGTTTCCATCTGGACTCGTCTCAGTTGTTTCTGACCTGCAGCTGGACGGCCTGAGGCCAAAGAAACGCTGGAGGAACATTTATTGTACATTATAGATGTTATTGCCTCACTCTAAAAACGCTCAGGTTCACTTTCTAAGCGATTTTTCTCGCTGGACGTCGTGACGTAACAAGCAGAGTTTAATGTTTTTTTTACTTGCAAAATTACAAAATGCAAAACCAAAGTAGGATAATTTGCACACATATATCACCAATAAACCAGAGCCAGAAAAAACACTTTCTGTCAAAATAAAACTAAAAACAGCAGAAAACAAATAAATTAAAAAGAATAATAAAGATGAAATAAAACATAAACACTGACATTTAGGACACCATGCATCACAAATTCTGGACATTGAAATGTACCAAGCATATAATGAAGAGGAATAAAAACACAACTAATTGGAATAAAACAAAGGGCGTTCTCACACCAGCTGAACTGGGCTTCAGATCCAGATGCAAACATGTGGAAATCAAAGGTGAAGGCAAATCTCCTGCTTCATGGTCTTGTTTAGATCAAACCCAAAGGTTTGCAGTCAGCAGCAAATAAAAAGAGAAAACTTCACAGTTCTGGTGCTGCTGGAAAGCAGTGGCTGTTTATTGGTGCAAAGACGCTGAGTCATCTTGTTTTACTGTTACTAACAGAATTAACACACAGTTTAAACATCATGACATCAGCTGCCCTGGTTACACATTTAGATCCATGGCTCTGATCTTTGGATCCTGTGTAATCAGCAGATTATAGTTTTTATTGACTGTTTTGACCTGTTAGAAGAAACTGGCAACCTCTCAGTTTTCAGCATCACCATCTCAGCAGAGCAAAAGACACCTCTTGCAAATGAGCTTACCCATTCTCATTGGTTTGACACATTTTCAATTCAATTCAATTCAATTCAATTTTATTTATATAGCGCCAATTCATGAAACATGTCATCTCGAGGCACTTTACAAAGTCAAAATCAATCATATTATACAGATTGGTCAAAATTTCCTATATAGGGGAACCAGTTGATTGCTTCAAAGTCCCCACCGTTTTGAAAAACAGTTAACGCTGATGTCATTATAAAACTCCTTACTCCATTGCTTTAGCTATGGTAGCCAAACAGAAACCATATGTTCCCAACATTTAGAAACATCTGTATCGGTATGACATCACTAAAGCACCTGATTGACACTACTTCACACAACTTTTTAATTTGCAATCAGTCTGCAGGCCTTTAAAGGTGCCATGTTGTGTGTTGTTCTTTGCAAGAATAGATAGTCTAGAGGAGAGTCAGAGCAAGAGGTAGAGGGCTCAGAGGAAGAGGAGTCAGAGGAAGAGGAATCCGTGTGCGACGTAGAGGTGTAGCTGGAAGGGCTCAGGTTACAGAGGAAATTCAGGCAACTGTGATTGATATTCTTTACAGAATCGAAAGGCTACAGGTTGGTGGTGGCAGACTCAGAATTTTGAATGCTGAGCAGGAGGCAGCTATTGTGAACATGGTTCTGGCTAATAATACCATTAGGCTGCGTGAAATCCTAGTAGCAGTGATTGCAGATCAGGGGGTATTTAGAAACATAAATACTGTGGGCCAGACCATAATTACTGTAACATTGTCCTCAGAAGGAACCATATGGCCATGAAACAGCTCTACAGAGTTCCATTCCAGAGGAACTCTGATGCTGTGAAGGAGGCTCCGATCCAGCACTAAAATGGTGGTATCGGTATCGGCGAGTACCAACAAATAGGGCAGCATTTTGTCCATACCATTTTGATGTTTGCATGTCACTTGAACGCAGCATTCTCTCTTCCGCCACTCACTAGTTCTACTGGATTCACTTTGTATTAGTCTTTTTCCTGTTTTACAAAGGCAGCAGCTTGACAAAGCCATGATGGCAATTATTTTATATCTAAGTAGTATGCAGTTCTTCATATATACACACACACATCAATTTCAAACAGATGGTATCGGCCAATACTGCACAGCCAGGAAACGGTTATCGTATCGGGGCCAAAAAATGGCATCGGCGCAACACTACTGTTGGTACTATTATGCCTTGGCACATCACGCACTTACTGTCAACTGTGATTCATTTTATGTAATTGTACCTTTGCTTATTTTCCTTAGCGAATCGTGGAGCTTGAAGCTGAGGGGGCACATCATGATTTAATTTATGTCCATGAAGCCGGCTTTGACCTCTGTAAAGAGAGTCGACTTTGGAGGAACCTCATTGGGCATAGGGCCACTATTACCATTCCAGGGCAGAGGAACGCCAGCATAACTATGCGTGCTGCTATTTCCAATGATTGCATCCTCTGCCATGTTCCAGCGATTGGCTCGTACAATACTGAGCACCTCATTCCATTCCTTAACACCCTGCATGACAGGGTCATCCCACTTCAGGAAAGAGTGCTGTTGTGGCCTGGCATGCCACTGTTTGTGATAATCTGGGACAATGTGGCATTTTACCACTCTCGTGTAGTGAATGGGAGGTTCGTGGTGCACCCTAGAATTTCTTCCTCCATACTCTCCATTCCTAAATCCCATAGAGCAGGGGATGCCAAAAGGAGCTGCCACTAGGGGGTGTGCGAGATGAAAATGTAATGTTGATCTGACAGTGTTTTTTTCCCTCACACAATAAATTAATGTAAATAAACATTTCCTTTGTAAAAATTAATATCAAAAGCTGTAAATTGAATCAATGAATAAAAAAGTATTCTGATAATCCATATTAGACTTTATTGCTAAGTGCTGATGCACACTTAATGTTTCTTTACGTTAGATTGTTTTGGGTTTATACCGGCAGAGATGTGTGGCTTCTGGGTGAGGAGTGGTGGTTCGGGGTACTGGTGGGGTGAAAGCACTCTGCTCACGCACAGAGCCGTAATCATTTTCATTGTGATTCAGACTGACACAGTTCATTTTAAAGATTCGGTTTTAACGCATATTCAGACAGAAACTGAGAAACCGGAGGTAGGTCAGCGGGAAACTTAGGTAACTGCTGTGAAATTATCAGGAACTAACTTTTTATTTCTCAAATTAATAACAGCTTTATCGAGTGCTCTGTTATTGTTACTCTGTGCCTCTCTACCAAAGGGTCTCTCTCTCGCTCATCATCGGACACTGTCTTGGAACGTTCTTCCCACAACGTAATAATTTGTACAAAGTCCTTCAAAAATTCTAAGTTCTTGATAAGGCAGTTAAGAATATCCAACAGTGGTCAAAAAGTGAACAAAAGTAGCTGAGTTTCGGTCCAGGGCGGTTTATTGCAAGAACACAAGACAATCACACGTGAGATGAGCTCCGGACAACATCAACATCATCTGACAACATACAGAAAATGGGCTGTTTATATACATTCTCTATGTCTTGGAGCTCCTCCTTTGAGCTCCACCTTTTTATTACGTATTTTCTATCACTTTTCCACGGATAGCTTTATTATTTTGTTACATATCAGTGGAAACTTCCCGAGGGTGCATATTTTTTTAAAACACCTTATTGTCCTGCCTCCTTCCACATGGCCCCTCCTCATCATGTTAACCTCAATTGCAAACTGGCTCCCCATCATTATCTTCTTGCTGATGACAACACTCCATTGTATTAACATCATGTGGCCATGCTAAACAGTTGCACATCGTTTCCTCTTCCTGGACCTTTACCATACATCTTTTGTTCACAATACAACATAATTTGATTTCTGATCATGATGTTTCCATGGTGCCCCATGTATGTCTGACTGGCCTTGCCTGTGTGCGTCTAACTCTCAGCTTGACCTCAAGACTGACACACACATTTCCCTCAGATACATGTTAAGGCACACTTTTAATCATAGTGATAGGAATACATTTATTGTGAGATATATAAGCACACCCTTTAACTAATGTGACAAGAAAATACAAGTACTGTGAGAGGTTAATCTACTACAACACAAATCAAATTAAACAATGTGATCTCACATTGGAGAAATTTACTTGTCACACATCGGCTTAATAGACAAAAAGAAGGTGCCACAAGGAGGAAAGGTGCATGAGGTGCATGAGGTATAAGGTTGCATGGTTTTCAGAATACAGAGTTGCCTCTTTTTGAGTTAACATCCGATATTAATACAGAAACATTATCATTGGATTGGTGATAAAGGAGTAAATGGTTTAAACTGTAATTGCAGTTATAATTGAGTTATCAACGCTGCTGGATAAATCTCATCGGCCGATCAGACCTCCTGTTCCAGCATAAATGAGTTCATAACAGCTAATTAATAAGTGCATTATTGATATTCATTACAAGCTTATAGCCCTGAGATCACCACCATTTGAACCATATTTTGCTATAGCTACTATTTGAGTTTGAATGACTATTATTAAAATTATAATACCAAATTATAATTGATAATAATAATCATATTCAAACAGCTTTCTGGCATAACACCGATCTGACTCTCTTTCTGTCTTTCGCTCCAGGCTGAGCCATAATGCACCTGAAAACCCTCAGAATTCTGTTGTGGATGTTGTGTGTAAATTGAATGCAATTCAATTTAAATTGTGTTCTAATTTTATTTACATAACCTTTGTTATGCTGGTTGTGTTGTAACTGCAACTGCAATTTTTTGTTTATTTATTTATTGTTGAACATTAGGGATGTGCCAACCCGGGTGGGACACGGATGGGGGTGCGTGGCTAAAAAAGTTTGGGAACCGCTGCTGTAAAGGAATTCTTCATGGCATGGAGATGGAAGGTATATGATCACCCCCCCTATGAGCAGATGTATTTTTTCAATGCAATGACTGCTGCTGCCCATGATATAGATGCAGAGGCATGTAAAGGATGGATCAGGCATGCAAGATTTTTCCCTAGGTGCATAGCAAGAGGAAATATTGAGTATTATGAAGATGAGGCCGTGTGGCTTATTCGTCAAGAGAGAAGAGACTAGAAGAGACAGACAGCTCTAGTATCTTCTGTTGGAATATTTAATTTGTAGCCACAATCTGAAAAAAAAGAATGAATAATCAATAAAATTTGCATCACAGCATATTTGATTCTGGATCCATTTTTTGCAAGAAGGCAAATTTGACTACAAATGACACTGACATGTAAGCTGCATACAATCTTTGGCTACAATGACAAGCAATGTTGCACTGATTCACATTGAGTGTGGTGTTTTGTATTTTGTTGCCCCTTGTGTAACGAATGAGTAGAAGAGCTCAAACATTTGTGTGCAGGTTGTGTTGTTTGAGGGCAAAATTTGCTTTTGGTTCATATTTTAAAGGTTTTGGCAGAGTTGGAGCCTTTTGCCAACAAAATGTGTCATTTTGACCATTGGTGCCACTGTTTAGGCCTCTGCGTTAACTGTTTTGAAAAATGTGGGTTTTGAGTTGACTGCTGTGTCAAAGAAATCTATAAAAACTGAAAGAGTTTCAGTTCTGCAAATTAGAGATAAAAGCTAAATCTAAACTAAAAGAGCTGAAAGTAACAGATGTAAAAAAGCTTCATCAGAGTTTAAATCATGGGCTGAAGCCGGACTAAACATCAGAACTACTGAGTAAAGATGTGAGCTGCTGCTGGGAAATGAGGTTCTGATGACGGACCAGAACCACCTCTCTCTCTGCTAGTGAATCAAACTAAAGATCAGAACTTCAATCCTGACTTTGGAGGAAAACTGGATCTGACAGAAACCCTGAAGGCACCAAAGGTTTCACCTTTCCACCATTTAAACCTTTTCTGGGTCTGGATGTGAACTGAGGAGAAATAATGATGGAGAGAATGTTCCTCAGGAGCTGGAGGCTGGTTCTGGGTCAGAGTTCTGGGCTCTAATGTTAAACCTGCTGCTGTTCTAACTGCAGCGTTAATAATTTCAATCGATTCTCTTCACCTTAAACACCTCCAGCTGTCCTGTCCTCCTCAGGTGGACCTAGTTCTGTGGGTCCTTGTTAGAACTTCTGGTTCTTGCTGACTGTTTTACTCTCACTTTGGGTCAGATTCTGCTTCCAGAACCAGCTTCAGGCTCATTAATCCTGATCAATATAGAGTCTGCAGACTGGACCCAGAGACAGCAGCTGATGAAGAGTCTTCTGTTCTTCATCCATCAGAACCTTCACTGAGATCTTCTCTCAGAACCAAGATTAAGAATAAATCACTGATGAACGAACAGATCAGACCGATTGTTCAGCCATCAGAGGAGTCGGATCAGTGGAGCAGGTTCTGGTCCTGATGTCCTCTGGTTGGTTCTGGTCCTGATCTCTACCTGCTGAGGAGACGGAAGATCCATTAGAACCCAAAACAGAACAAAAACAGAAACAGACATGAGAACAAACAGAACCACAAACCTTTGACTCTGAGAAGAATTTTTTTCCTTCTCAGTACTTCTCCATCCTTCCAGACTAGACATTCATACTCTCCACTGTCTCTCATTGTGGGATTCATCAGAGTCAGACTGAGGTCTCCAGTTCTCAGCAGGTCTTCTCTTATCTTGGTTCTGTTTCTGTAGAACTGGTTCTGTTCTCCTGGCTGATGAGAACCGTTCTCAAACACATGGACCTTCCTGTCTACTCTGTCCATCCACTCCACTTCAGCATCTCCTGGCAGATCAGGTGTTGTTGTGAACGGCAGCAGGACAGACTCCGCCCCCTTCTCCACCTCCACCTGATGGACTGAGAGAACAACAGAGAGGAAGATGACCTGTAGAGAACAACACAGAGGAAGAGGAGCTGTAGAGAACAATAGAGGCAGAGGAGCTGTAGAGAACAACAGAGGAAGAGGAACTGTAGAGAACAACACAGAGGAAGAGGAACTGTAGAGAACAACAGAGGAAGATGAGCTGTAGAGAACAACAAAGAGGAAGATGAGCTGTAGAGAACAACAGAGGAAGAGGAGCTGTAGATAACAACAGAGGAAGATGAGCTGTAGAGAACAACAGAGGAAGAGGAGCTGTAGAGAACAACAGAGAGGAAGATGAGCTGTAGAGAACAACAGAGAGGAAGATGAGCTGTAGAGAACAACAGAGGAAGAGGAGCTGTAGAGAACAACAGAGGAAAAGGAGCTGTAGAGAACAACAGAGAGGAAGAGGAGCTGTAGAGGCAGCAGCAGCAGGTTTTGATCACTGAAGGATTGTGGGTAAAGCTGAAGGCCAGCAGCAGGTCTTCATCACTGAAGGATTGTGGGTAAAGCTGAAGTCCAGCAGCAGGTCTTCATCACTGAAGGATTGTGGGTAAAGCTGAAGGCCAGCAGCAGGTCTTCATCACTGAAGGATTGTGGGTAAAGCTGAAGGCCAGCAGCAGGTCTTCATCACTGAAGGATTGTGGGTAAAGCTGAAGGCCAGCAGCAGCTCTTCATCACTGAAGGATTGTGGGTAAAGCTGAAGGCCAGCAGCAGCAGGTCTTCATCACTGAAGGATTGTGGGTAAAGCTGAAGGCCAGCAGCAGGTCTTCATCACTGAAGGATTGTGGGTAAAGCTGAAGGCCAGCAGCAGGTCTTCATGACTGAAGGATTGTGGGTAAAACTGAAGGCCAGCAGCAGGTCTTCATGACTGAAGGATTGTGGGTAAAGCTGAAGGCCAGCAGCAGGTCTTCATTACTGAAGGATTGTGGGTAAAGCTGAAGGCCAGCAGCAGGTCTTCATCACTGAAGGATTGTGGGTAAAGCTGAAGGGCAGCAGCAGGTCTTCATCACTGAAGGATTGTGGGTAAAGCTGAAGGCCAGCAGCAGGTGAGAGCAGAAGGTAACAGAAAGGTGCTGCAGAGGATCAGAGTCTTGATGCTGCTGGGATCTTTAGTCCAGCTGCTGCTGACCAGCAGTGTGCAGCTGCTGCTCTTCTTTCTCACATTTCATCTGTGGATCTAAAGTGGAACCTTGAAGAGAAGAAGAGTTCCATCCAGCATGTCTTTGTTCCAGGACAACAGTCCTCTCTGGTGGGTCCACTCAGCATCTCTCACATGTTCTCCATGAACACACTGACACACCTTCATCACCTCCCAGCCTCCTGGTTCCTGCAGCAGCAGCAGCAGCAGCAGCAGCAGCAGGTTCCACTCAGAACATCTCTACATCTATGTCAGCTCCACCCAGATGATCACTTCCCACTCCCACTCTGCTACAGGATCACTTGGTGGTTCCACACTGAGGATGGATCAGAGCTGATCAGAAGGTCTGAGGAACCAGAGGATCCTGCTACTGCTTTAGACCCAGAATACATGAATAAACTACCTGGTTGTGGTTTGATCTGCTGCAAAACCACACTCCATGAAGATCTCACTAAGTTATGGCTCTAAAGCTGCTGCTGGAACAGACTACATGAAAACCCCACTGGGTTCTTGTTCTAAAGCTGCTGTAGAACCAGATTCCATGAAGAATCCACTGGGTTTGGGTTCTAAAGCTGCAGAACCAGACTCAATTAATAACTCGGTGGGTTCTAGTTCTAAAGCTGTGGGAGAACCAGAAACCATGAAGAACCTGCTGATTCTGGTTCTAAAGCTGAAGTAGAATCACACTATATGAAGAACTCATTGGGTTCTGGTTCTAAAGTTGCATCAACTGTTTGTGGCACCAGCATGATGCATGGAGGGAAGAAACTGGACCACTTCCATTTTCAATGGATCCAGCTGCTGCTGCCTAGACTGACCTCTGATCTGCTGCTTCCTCCAGTCTATCACTCCACTGCCCTTTGACCCAGAAATTCAAACAATTGACCTTTTGACCCAGGGATGTAAAATCCCTTTTATCCAGAGATTTAACCACTAACCTTTGACCTTGAGATCAACTTGTTTCTTCATCAGGATGTTTCTCTTCCCTCTGGAGATGATGCAGGTGTAGATCTTAGTGTTAGTGTGTCTATCAGTGAGGTGTTTCAGAGTCAGACTGAGGTCTCCAGTTCTCAGCAGGTCTTCATTCATCTTGGTTCTGTTTCTGTAGAACTGGTCCTGTTCTTCAGGACGATCAGAACCATTCTCATACACATGGACCTTCCAGCGGCTACTGTCCCTCCACTCCACTCTAGCATCTTCAGGCAGGGTAACTGTGGCTCTGCAGGGCAGCAGGACAGACTCCACCCCTGAATCCACCTCCACCTGTGGGACTGAGAGGACAACAAAGGACAAGATGAGTTGGACAGACAGCAGCAGCTCTGAGGACATTTTCTTTGACTGGATGAAGGTCCAACATGTTGGACTGGTTCCAGTCTGAAATGGGTCCCATGTCTCCACTGAACAGAGACAGTGTTGTCTTTGCTGAGGGTCCAATCAGCAGCAGAACCAACTGTTGGACAGAACATCCTCAGTGTGGACAGGAGACCCAGCAGAAAGCTGCAGACTGACCCAACCAGCAGTCAACACTGAGTTCAAGCTGCTGCTGCAGTTTTTCACAGCTTCAACATGTTGATCCAACATCATCATTGAGCTCCTGGTTCCCTCAGACTGGCAGGAAGAACTGGACCCGTCCATCTGGACACCAGAACCAGACCGGCTCTCAGTGGGACCAGTTTCCAGCTGCTCCGTCTTCTCACTGTGGACCAATCAGAAGAACTGAAGCAACATTTCAGATCTTCCTGTCCTCTAGTTTGGTTCCTGACATGTTGGAGAAAGAAGATCCAGTAGAACTGATGCCCGTTAGTTCACTGCAGTGGAAAAAGGGTTCTGGTTCTTTCTAATTGTCTGAGGAGATGAAGACGTCTTCCTCGGTCTACATGAAATTCTTTGGGTTCTCCTGAGTCCCTCAACTTCTTGCCCCTTCCTCATGGATCAGATTTTGGACCCGGATCAGCTTTTGGACCCAGGAAGGTTCTAATCAGCTTTCGTGGAGAGGTTCTGCTGGGTTCAAGATTCTCTGTCTGCAGGAAGGAGGAAGTGTGGAAGCGACTGAACCAGGAGAAGATCCAGTCTCGGATATGAGCTAGAAGACCAACAGACATCAGGTTCTGCTGCAGGTCTGGATGGGTCAAAGTTCTCCAGACCTTTTCATTCTGCTGAGGGTTCAGGTTGGATCAATTTCATAGTGGAACCAGCTCTAGTTGGTGTGAATGAAGATAAATCTGGGTTTTTATGAAGCTGGCCAGAGATCCAGAACATTCAAGAACCCAGCTGACAGAAATACCAGCTAAAAGGTGAGAGAAGCAGAACCTCTTGGATCTTTGAGGGATTGTTCTTTTGCGTTCTGGAAGGAGCCATGTTTCTGATGGTGGTCAGAGATTAAATGTTTCTGTAACAGCCAGAACCAGTTCACTGTTTGAGGTCCAACTAATCAGGGAGAGTGAAAAAGAACTGTTCCTATCCAAATCAGAACCTGGGCCTCATTCCTTCTACTATCATGTATATTTAGTGAGAAATGCTGCAAACATTGATCTGATGTTCTGGTTCCACTGCTTTCAGGACAAATGTTCCTGTCAGATGTGAAAACAGCAGTT
Organism: Fundulus heteroclitus; assembly: GCF_011125445.2. NCBI lineage: Eukaryota > Metazoa > Chordata > Actinopteri > Cyprinodontiformes > Fundulidae > Fundulus > Fundulus heteroclitus. The sequence goes on from NW_023396912.1 coordinate 2,479,613, forward strand.
CTGGTTTCATGCTGCAAGAACTTAAATGCTGTTGTTTCTCCTCTGGTCTGTCTGTCGGTTCTGCTCTCCAACTTGTTCCTCCAGCAGTGGAGCCGGTACCGGGTCAAAGCTGCTCCTTCAATCCCAGCAATGCTTCCATTGATCAGAGTGTTGTCAGGAGAAGTGCTGAAAACTTGGAGCTGGAAACTGGACCCTGCCTGGACCGGACCTCTGCCTCCTGCAATGGTTCCTCATCTTCACTCATTCTAATGTGTCGTTATGATCAATGAAAGCAGGAAAAATGCTGAGTCATGACATCACATTTACTGGGACTCTGAAGCTGAAACTCACACATTTCACTTTCAGCTTCTAAGGAGCCTCTGATCAGTATTGATCACAGCTGATCAGCTGATTGAAAAATACAACAACACAATTAGACCCCTGACCTTTGACCCAGAAAGGTAAACCATTGACCTTTGACCCGGAGAGTTATACCACTGACCTTTGACCCAGAGATTTTAACTACTGACCTTTGACCCAGAGATCTAACCACTGACCTTTGACCTTCAGATCAACTTGTTTCTTTATCAGGATGTTTTCCTCCCCACTGGAGACGATGCAGGTGTAAATGTCAGTGTCTTCATCTGTGGGATGTTCCAGAGTCAGACTCAGGTCTCCAGTTCTGAGCAGGTCTTCATTCATCTTGGTTCTGTTTCTGTAGAACCAGTTCTGTTCTTTAGTATTATCAGAACCGTTCTCATACACATGGACCCTCCTGCCTCCTCTGTCCCTCCACTCCACTCTAGCATCTTCAGGCAGGGTAACTGTGGTTCTGATGGGCAGCAGGACAGACTCCTCCCCTGAATCCACCTCCACCTGTGGGACTGAGAGGACAACAAAGGACAAGATGAGTTGGACAGACAGTAGCAGCAGCTCTGAGGACATTTTCTTTGACTGGATGAAGGTCCAACATGTTGGACTGGTTCCAGTCTGAAATGGGTCCCATGTCTCCACTGAACACAGACAGTGTTTTCTTTGCTGAGGGTCCAATCAGCAGCAGAACCGACTGTTGGACAGAACGTCCTCAATGTGGACAGGAGACCCAGCAGAAAGCTGCAGACTGACCCAACCAGCAGTCAACACTGACTTCAAGCTGCTGCTGCAGTTTTTCACAGCTTCAACATGTTGATCCAACGCCATCATTGAGCTCCTGGTTCCCTCAGAGTAGCAGGAGGAACTGGACCCGTCCATCTGGACACCAGAACCAGCCCGGCTCTCATGGGGACCCAGCTAAAAGCAACACACTTATGCCACCACACCATGGCTAAATTGTGTGAATTTTGAACAATATGTCACATGGGGAAAGAATAGAAAAACAGACCAGAAGTTATTTAACATTGACAGCCACCAAGGATCCGCCTTCACGGCAGATTGCATGCTGTTGAGCCAAACCCCTCCTAGGCCGTGGGCCAGAATCTGTACGATGACTTTTCGTATGAACTGTCAGGGGGCAACTTTATTTCACTTGGATAAGTTGCTACACATAGCAGTGATTTCAAAACACCAGTGTTCCCATGTTTTCACTTGCAAATTAATAGGTTTAAGCCGATAGAAAAATCTAAACTGTAGCGCTCCGGTCCAAGAGGTCACGTGATTTGATTTTTGCTGCTCAGCCAATCAGATCACTGTATTGACAGCTGTGCAAGTTCAACCAGTTCATCATGGCTGCGCCCGTAAGTTGTTGTTTGCATCTGTTTCCAGACAATGAAAGCCCATTAATTGCATTTTCTGCTGCCAGTTGCCAGTTGTCAGAGATCCTCATGGCAAGGAAAAAGAAACAGCCCAGACCATCCATCCATTTTCTAACATGCTTATCCCTGCTGGGTTCGCAAAGTGCCGGTGCGGATTTCAAGCTGTCAATGGGCGAGACGCGGGGTACAACCTGGACATGTCGCCAGTCCATCGCAGGGCAGAAATAGCCCAGACTTTTGTCCAATTCACTATGATATCACCAAGATCTGCTGCACAGGTGTCATGCCAAACGACTTATCCCCGCATGAATTTGTATCTCCTGCGTCGGGAGCGCATTCAGCTGGAAGAATGAATCCAATCAACTCCCCCTCCCTGGGCTGTCACCTTACCGTGGTGGAGGGGTTTGAGTGTCCCAATCCCCTCCCTGGGCTGCCACCTTACCATGGTGGAGGGGTTTGAGTGTCCCAATGATCCTAGGAGCTATGTTGTCAGGGGCTTTAAGCCCCTAGTAGGGTCACCCAAGGCAGATAGGTCCTAGGTAAGGGACCAGACAAAGAGCAGCCCAAAAAGCCCCTTATGATGATCTACACAAATGGATGCCGTGTTCCCTTGCCTGGACGCGGGTCACCGGGGCCCCACTCTGGAGCCAGGCCTGGAGGTGGGGCTTTTGCCCATGGAGCCCGGCCAGGCTCAGCCCGAAGAGGAAACATGGGTCCCCCTTCCAATGGGCTCACCACCTGTTGGAGGGGCCAAAGGGGTCGGGTGCATTGAACAACGGGTGGCAGTAGAGGGCGGGGACCTTGGCGTTCCCATCCTCGGCTGCAGAAGCTGGCTCTAGGGACGTGGAATGTCACCTCTCTGGTGGAGAAGGAGCCTGAGCTTGTGCGCGAGGTTGAGAAGTTCCGACTAGAGATAGTCGGACTCACCTCGACGCATGTCTCTGGCTCTGGAACCAGTCTCCTTGAGAGGGCTGGACATTCTTCCACTCTGGAGTTGCCCCTGGTGAGAGGCGCCGAGCTGGGGTGGGCATACTTGTTGCCCCTCATCTCGGTACCTGCACGTTGGGGTTAAACCGGTGAACAAAAGGGTGGCCTCCCTCCGCATACGTGTGGGGGGACGGGTTCTGACTGTTGTTTGTGCTTATGCGCCAAACAGCAGTTCAGATTACCCACCCTTTTTGGAGTCCTTGGAGGGGGTACTGGAGAGTGCCCCTCTTGGGGACACCCTCGTTCTGCTGGGGGACTTCAATGCTCACGTGGGCAATGACAGTGAGACCTGGAGAGGCATGGTTGGGAGGAATGGCCCACCTGATCTGAACTCGAGTTGTGTTCTGTTGTTGGACTTCTGTGCTGGTCACAGATTGTCTATCACGAACACCATGTTCAAGCATAAGGGTGTCCACATGTGCTCTTGGCACCAGGACACCCTAGGCTACAGTTCAATGATCGACTTTGTTGTCGTTTCATCTGACCTGCGGCCGCATGCCTTGGACACTCGGGTGAAGAGAGGGGCGGAGCTCTCCACCGACCAATACCTGGTGGTGAGTTGGCTCTGATGGTGGGGGAGGAAGCCGGTCAGACCTGGCAGGCCCAAACGTATTGTGAGGGTTTGCTGGGAACATCTGGCAGAGTCCCCTGTGAGACGGAGCTTTAACTCCCACCTCCGGGAGAGCTTTGAACACGTCCTGATGGAGACGGGGGGCCATGTTCCGCGCCTCTATTGTTGAGTCGGCTAGTCTGAGCTGTGGTCACAATATTGTCGGTGCATGTCGCGGTGGCAACCCTTGAACACGCTGGTGGACACCAGCTGTGAGGGAAGCCGTCAAGCTGAAGAAGGAGTCCTACTGGGCTTTATTGGCCTGTGGGACTCGGCAGTCGAAGCGGCAGGTGGCTCTGCTAGCAGCCGAGGCAAAAACTCGTGCGTGGGAGGAGTTCGGAGAGGCCATGGAGAAAGACTTCTGTACGGCTTTGAGGCGATTCTGGTCCACCATCCGGCGTCTCAGGAGGGGGAAGCAGTGCGGTACCAATACTGCTTACAGTGGGGGTGGTGTGCTGCTAACCTCGACTCGGGATGTCGTGCGTCGGTGGGCGGAATACTTCGACGACCTCCTTAATCCCACCAACACGTCTTCCATTGAGGAAACAGAGCCTGATGACTCTGGGTCGGGTTCTCACATCACTGGTGCTGAGGTCGCCGAGGTTGTTAAAAAGCTCCTCGGTGGCAAGGCCCCTGGGGTGGATGAGATTCGCCCTGAGTTCCTTAAGGCTCTGGATGTTGAGGGGCTGTGTTGGTTAACGCGGCTCTGCAGCATCACGTGGACATCGGGGGCAGTTCCCCTGGATTGGCAGACTGGGGTGGTGGTCCCCCTGGGACACCGGAGGGTGTGTTCCAACTACAGAGGAATCACACTCTTAAGCCTCCCTTGAAAGGTCTATTCAGGGGTTCTGGAAAGGAGGGTCCGTCGGATAGTCGAATCTCGGATTCAGGAAGAGCAGTGTGGTTTTCGTCCTGGCCGTGGAACACTGAATCAGCTCTACACCCTCAGCAGGATCCTGGAGGGGGCATGGGAGTTCGCCCAACCAGTCTACATGTGTTTTGTGGATCTGGAGAAGGCATTCAACCGTGTCCCCCGAGGGATCCTGTGGGGGGTACTCCGGGAGTATGGAGTACCGGGCCCTTTAATAAGGGCTATCAGGTCTCTGTACGACCGGTGTCAGAGTCTGCTCCTCCATAACAATCCAGGAGTGACTAGATAGGGGAGGCATAATCCAAATACTTTATTTGTTATGAGGACAAGCTGCACTGACTTTCCTGTCAGCTTTAAGTCTTTGCTGGCTCCAAATGGCGAATCCAATATCAACATTAGTTGGGCTTTTCTGCAATTCACTTCCAGATTTTATCCCATCTCCCCTTGAGTTCAACCACCGAAGCCAGTCTGCATACCAGCACATCCAGCTTTTCGGCCCTGCTCCTACAACATCTGGGTCTGTTTGTTCACCACCTTAGTGATCGCTTCATATGCTTCAGGTAGACTGATCAAGGCCAAATGGCTACCAACATCCGCTGTATTTGCTGATACATCAAAAATCCACCAAATCCAATAAGTAGAAATCCAAATATCATGAATCCAAATATGCATACGTCTCCACGTCCAGTACTGACAAAGTCGAAAGAAACACTGTTTTCCATCCAAGAATATAGGGTGTATCCCACGAGATAAGTCAAATTGGGACAGAATGGGTCCCCCTTTCGCTGCCTACCCGTTGAAAAAATTTTATCAATAGCATTGCGAGACCAGCTTACCAGATCCATGGTTTTCAGAGTTCAGGTGATATGAAGAAAATGCTCAGAAAGACAAGACATAGCAGCAGAAGCGGGAGAGGAGGAGGGGGGCTGAAAGCTGGAGAGGAGAGAAAAAACACGACCGACCTCGAAGAGAGACATAACAGAAAAGGCCTGACCCACAGAAAACCACTGATCCAGATATTTAAAACCCTGACCTCTGACCCAGACACTTAAACCACTGACCTTTGACCTGGAGATCAACTTGCTTCTTGATCAGGTTGTTTCTCTTCCCTCTGGAGACGATGCAGGTGTAGGTGTTAGTGTCTCCATCTGTGAGCTGTTCCAGAGTAAGACTGAGGTCTCCAGTTCTCAGCAGGTCTTTGTTAATCTTGGTTCTGTTTCTGTAGAACTGGTCCTGTTCTTTAGAATGATCAGAACCGTTCTCATACACATGGACTTTCCTTTTTCCTTTGTCCATCCACTCCACTCTAGCATCTCCAGGCAGGAGTGGTCTGGTTCTGCAGGGCAGCAGGACAGACTCCTTCTCTGAATCCACCACCACGTTGTATTCTAGAGGGCAACAAAGGACAAGATGAGATGGACAGACAGCAGCAGCAGCTCTGATGGTCACATGACTGTCTCCTCCTTGTCTCTGGGTCTCCTGCTGGTGGAGGACTTTCAGTGTTCAGACTGAAGAAGGTCCAGCAGGTTGTTGGAGGACGTGGACCAACCAGGTGACCTGAGCTCACCTGACGTCTGTCTCCTGTCTGACAGAAACCAGTTTAAACCAGTTTCTGATGGAGATATGTTTTCTTCTTCAGGACATGTGGAGCAGCTACCAGAGAAGGAGTCAGAACCTACTGAGGAACCCATCAGATGGATGGATGAGTGAGAAGTGTTGCTGGATCTAAGAGTGTGGAGCAGATGATGAGCAGAGAGCTGAGAACCTCTGAGGTCCTGTGTTCATGGACCATGATGGAAGCATCAGCTCAGAGATCTCTGTCCATCTCCACACTGAGCTTCTGGTGAACTGGGAAGCAGCTGCTGACTGACAGCAGACCAAGCAGCTCTGCTTCCTCCTCAGTCACTGACTCAGCAGTTTCTGCCTCTGCTTGTCCTCAACCAGACAAAGAGACATGAAGCTGCTGAGATCTGACCCACAATCCACCAGACGGTTCCTCAGAGGAGCTTCCAGAGTCCTGCTCAGGATCCTCACAGAGAAGGTTGTGGCAACGACAGGAGACCAGGCAGTGACCATCAGCATTATGGGTAATGGAGTTTTAGAGACTCACCTGACATGAAACAGAGCCGATTACGATATAAAAGACCTGCAACAATCAGAACCAGAACCACGAGAACCAAGAGAACCTGGAGAACTGTGGGCCATGACGGTGCTGTGGAGACACACAAAGAACATTATGACCTCTGACCTGGACCTACAACAGCTGTTAGCTTCAATAATCAATCAATTGATCAATCAATCAATCAATCAATCAATCAAAAATCAATCTTTATTGTCAACTACAATTCTCATTGTAATCTAAATTTCAGTTCCAGTACAACCGTCCATCACATACATAAACAAACATTTTGGGGGAACGATTGACTGAGGGAACGATTGTGTCATGGTCCCTCCATGCAGGAGGAGGGAAAAGGAAGAGAGCAGATGCTCAGAAAAAGGGAGCAGCATCAGTTGAAAATGAGAGAAAGCCTCCCTGGACCGTGGATCTTACTTAGGTTATTAAATACAGAGCGTCTGTTGGTGCCTAAAAAGCTGAAGTTTGTTTTTCTTTGCTTTCCTTCAGGTTCATGGTTTGTAAAATTAAATTTCAGTCTGACCCACTCCTGTAATACTAATATTAATGTTGTGGGTCTTTGGTTTAATTTTTCCCTTGACTTCCTCAGAGAAAAACTTCTCATTTCTCCTCGTTCTTCAGCCAATCAGTGAACAGCAGTGTGTTCACCTCACATCTCAGTCCTATTCTACTCTGTTCCTACCAGCTGCTGAGAGGGCCAAACTTAGACAACCTGGAAGGAAAATAAACTATTTGAAATGTTCACAAAGTGAGTAGAGCCCATTGAAAACGGGCCTTAGGCTTGAAGCAGCTTCTTCCTCACTGCTGCAGCTTGGATTCCAGATTCTGTTCAAGGTGTTCATCATGAATGGACTATGGAGACGTGGTTCTGATCCAGAAGAGTCCAGATATTCTACTTATGCTATGGAAAATATCCAGATGCTCCTAAATTTACCGTTTCAGTCTCAGAACTTTTGGCACTTTAGTCCGACTTTCTAATCTCAGTAAATCTTTGTTTCTACTGTGCTGATTTCTAACTTAATAATGCCAAAGAATGTGTGAGCTGTTATATCGTACATTTATGTCTTTGATCATGGCATATGAATTATTTATTTCAAATTCACAAGAAATTAATCTAGACATTTCTGAGTGCATAAAGGCTGAGGTTTCCTCCCATGTGGCCACATTATTTCTATTATTTCATCAACGATTGAATTCATAGCCCTCATAGCCCTGAGAACTGATGATGAAGGCACAAGAACAAGTGTAAATATAACTTTAAATAAATGCTTAGTATCAGAAGCAGCCCAGAATGCAGCTGGTTGAATCTGAGTGTAAAAGATTTGTTGTGAATACTGTCAGGAATCTCTGAGTGAAACAGGGAAACCCAATCAGCTAGACAGCATCTCTGAGGTCAGCATTGAGGCTCAGACTTTTACATCCTGTTGAATCTGCTGGAGCAGAACTAGAAGAAGCTCGGATCAGGGGAGAAGCCAAGAACCTAGTCTGTCCTCTTTGGAAGACTGTACCTGCTAGGGCTGAGTTTAAAACATTGATTCATTGATTTGAATCAACTACATGAGTAGTAAACTATTGTAATTTTGTTTGGTCAGGTTATGTTAAATGAAAAGTACATGATTAATGTAACTGCACTGGGTTAAATTCTTATTGTAAATATTCAAATTTTTCCTAAAATTAGTTTCTGCTATTTGCAGCATTAGTTCTTTAGATAATGTCTTCCATAGCCAAGTCAAATGTGTGATAACCTTAACTGAATCAAAAATCAAACTGGATCGTGAATTGAATTGATTTAGGAAATCTGAATCAATACCCTGCTCTAGTACCTACACCCCACCCAGCTTAACCCGGTCTGAGCCAATCCTGAAATGTGGTCCAGGGACCACACTAAATCCATCCTATGGCCCCAAATGACCCCAGGGCCACATGTTGGAAACCACTGCTATTACCGCCTAATCCTCACGGTAGCAGATTCAGATTATGGGATGTTTTCACAGCGTTAGAAACAAGAAACTACAGTAAACATCAAAACATTGATGGACCTCGTCATTCTGTAGATATGATAATTTTAACCTAATAATGAACAGCAATGTTCATCCAGGGTTTAAAGGTCGATGGAAGGAGATGGACAGGTCTGACATTTCTGTTTGTGTTTCTGTTGTGAATCACTCATGTGGAAATTTAGCAGAAGCTGCTGCTGTGAGCTTTGATGCTGCAGTTACTTTGACTGCAGTCATGTCTTGATGACATCAAAAGCTGAATGACTTTAAATTTCCTGCACTTAAATTCTGACAAGACAGAAGTTGTAATTTTTGGACCCGAGTCCTCAAAAATAAACTTCTTAACCAATCACTTAATCTGGCTGGCATTAACTTGGCCTCTGGTAATAAAGTAAAAAATCTTGGTGTTGTTTTCGACCAAGACATGTCATTTAAATCCATATTAAACAGGTTTGCAGAGTTTCCTTTTTTCACCTCAGGAATATCGCCAAACTTAGAAACATTCTGTCCAGGGGTGATGCTGAAAAACTAGTCCATGCATTTGTTACTTCAAGGCTGGACTATTGTAATTCTTTACTATCAGGAAGTCCACAAAATGCAGTTCAAAGCCTTCAGCTGATCCAAAATGCTGCAGCAAGAGTTCTGATGAAAATCAACAAGAGGGATCATATTTCTCCAATTTTAGCTTCCCTTCATTGGCTTCTTGTTAAATCAAGAATAGAATTTAAAATTCTTCTTCTAACGTATAAAGCCCTTAATAATCAAACTCCATCATATATCAGAGCTCTGATTACCCCGTATGTTCCTAACAGAGCACTTCGCTCTCAGACTGCAGGTCTGCTGGTGGTTCCTAGAGTCTCTAAAAGTAGAATGGGAGGCAGATCCTTTAGCTATCAGGGTCCTCTCCTGTGGAACCAACTCCCAGTTTTGGTTCGTGAGGCAGACACCCCGTCTACTTTCAAGAATAATCTTAAAACTTTCCTAGTTATGCTGCTATAGACTTAGGCTGCTGGAGGACCTTAGGGTCTGTTTTTCTCACTCTACTGAGTTCTACTGTTCTCCAGTTTTGCATTGCTTGTTGTCATTTCAGCTTTTAATTTTTCTTCATAGCAGGTACACCTGGTCTGGCTTTCTGTTAGCTGTGACATCATCCAGGGAAGACAGATCACCCACTACTACCATCTAGATGGTAGTAGCATCAGATTCCTGGATCAATGTGTGCTTCTGTGCTTTTTTGTCTGTCTTGTTGTGTCTCTGCCCTGTCTTCTGTAACGCCCATAGTTCAGGAGTGTTTCATGAATTGCCACTATATAAATAAAATTGAATTAAATTCTGACTCAAGATTATTGACATTTATTCATATTATATATATATATATATATATATATATATATATATATATATATATATATATATATATATATATATATATATATATATATATATATATATAATATACACATTCTGTTTACTCAAAAACCTTGTCTCTGTCATGGTTTTCAGGTGACGAGCCCACATGCAGATACGATCGGGAGGCAATGCACAGTTTTAAGATGTTTATTTTAGGAAACAGGCAGATCTATGGACGGAACTACGGGTGAGTCAGCTGGGTCAGAACGTCAAGGCTGGCGAGTCTGTAAGAAAGAGGAAGTAAGAAACTCTGAAAGTTGAACCAGGGGAATTGCTAGAAGTGCACTGCTTACCATTTAGCTGGGCGGACCTAACCGGGAAGAAGTAGCGTCGGGAGTACTCTATGATTCTACTCAGCTGGAGTTAGGCGACTGGTGGCTGAGGACGGCTGATGTAACTGGCGAGGGATCCTGAGCGAACCTCGTCGGCAACGGTTGACAGATGGATTGACCAGAGTGAATGCAGAACCAGCAGAAACCGGGAGAGGGGAACTCAGGCCTCGCTGGGTAACATCCAGGAAGTATGAGGGGAGCGCCAGAGCAAAATCTGAGCAGGCGGTTCTGCTGGTCTGTTTCTTCGGAACGAGACGTCAAGACGGGTGAGTGCATCCAAGCACAAAAATCTGAGGCAAAACAGAGATCCAAAAATTAGTCAAAAAACGAAGAGCAAAAACTCACAAGCTGGTTTCCGAGAGTAGGGACAGAGGCCACGTCGTACCACGACTGGTTAAGGCTCTGGCGTCTTCCATCTGTCAGCGCTCTGCTTAAGAAGCCAGAGGAAGCCGCCTGCAACGAGCTGCAGGTGTGGGCCACGCCTCCTCAGCCAACCAGACACACCTGAGGAATAGAGTTAGAGTAGAGCAGCACACAGAGAATCCTGACACTACCCCCCCCCTCAACGGCCGCCTCCTGGCGGCCCAGACGAAGAGGTGCTGGGCTGAGTAGCCCAAAAATCTGAAATCAAGTCCTTATTCAATATAGTAGCTGCGGAAACCCACGAGCGCTCCTCAGAGCTACAACCCTCCCAGTCGACGAGGTATTGGTGACCCCTACCTCGCCGACGGGCATCCACAACCCTGAGAACCCGAGGGTTCTGACTGTCCTGGGAGGGTGGAGGGGGTCCGGAAGGAGGGCACAAGTTGCTGTCCAAAACGGGCTTGATCTGGGACACATGAAAAGTAGGGTGTACTCGGGAGTGAGGGGGCAGACGTAAACGGACGGTGCTCGGGTTAATCACCGTCTCTATCTCATAGGGACCAGTGAACCAGGGAGCAAGCTTCTTAGCGGATGGGTTGGACAAAACGTCTCTGGAGGATAACCAAACCTTCTGACCGGGGCGATACTGAGGAGCTGGTCGGCGGTGCTGGTCGGCAAACCTCTTGCTCCGCTCTGCGGTGCGAGTGAGGGCAGTGATAGTTGTTCTCCAGATGTCCTGGCAGCGAGCAATGTAGTCGTTTACGGAGGTGAAGGGAATCCTGAGTTCATCTGTGGGTAGAAGTGGAGGCTGATATCCTAAAGCAACCTCAAAAGGTGAACGTCCAGTAGCTGAGGTGATGTGTGAGTTGAGGGCATACTCCACCCAGGGCAAAAACTTGTTCCAGTCAGAGGGTGAAGATGACGTAAGGCAGCGGAGAGTAGTTTCTAATTGCTGGTTCATGCGTTCCGTTTGGCCATTAGTCTGAGGATGATATCCAGAGGTGAGTGTATAACGGGCACCCAGAGCAGAGCAAAAGTGCCGCCAGACCTGGGAGATAAACTGAGGACCCCGGTCAGAGAGGATGTCAACAGGGATGCCGTGAAGTTTGAACACATGTTTGATAAGAAGCTGGGCTGTCTGGAGGGCGTTGGGTAATTTGCGGATGGGAATAAGATGACAGGACTTAGAAAACCGATCAACTACCGTCAAGATAGTTGACATACCTTGGGACAAGGGGAGACCGGTAACGAAATCAATCGCAATGTAGGACCATGGACGTCTGGGGATGGGAAGAGGATTTAACAAACCGGAAGGTGGCTGCGTAGAAGACTTATTCTGGGCGCAAACGGGACAGGCGAGAACATATTCTCTAACATCCTTAGTCCATGAAGGCCACCAGAAACGCCGGGAGACCTGGGACTGGGTTCTATAAATGCCCGGATGGGCGGAAAACTTCGTGTCATGACTCCAACGTAGAACCTCAGGACGAACAGACTGGGGAACGTACTTAAGCCCAGGTGGCCCTGTACCTGGGTCCGGGTCTAAAAGTTGGGCCTGTCTGATTCTGTCCTCCAGATCCCAATGCAGTGCTCCAACAGTACAAGTGGGAGGAAGAATCGGTTCCGGCTCCCTCTCTTGTTCAAAAGAGGTAAACAGACGGGACAGTGCATCAGGCTTGACATTTCTGGAGCCGGGTCTGTAGGTGATGGTGAGGTTGAATCGAGAGAAAAACAAAGACCAACGGGCCTGTCTTGAGTTGAGTCGACGGGCTGACTGCAGATAGGAGAGGTTCTTGTGATCTGTCCATATTATGATGGGCTGCTCGGATCCCTCTAACCAGTGCCGCCACTCCTCCAACGCTAGTTTAATAGCTAGTAGCTCACGATCACCTACATCATAGTTCTGCTCTGCCGGGGATAAACGACGGGAGAAGAACGCACAAGGGTGCAACTTACGGTCAACCTCCGACTGTTGGGACAAAACCGCTCCCACCCCGGTATTAGAGGCATCGATCTCTAAGATAAACTGTTTGGCTGGGTCGGGGTGAACTAGTATGGGAGCCTGGGAAAAACGGGACTTAAGTTTACTAAAAGCCTCCTCGGCCTCTGGACTCCAGACATAAGGAACCTTGGGGGAAGTGAGAGCATGTAAAGGAGATGCTACCTGACTATAGTTCCTGATAAAGCGCCGATAGAAGTTAGCGAAACCAAGAAAGCGTTGGAGCTGTTTGCGCGACTCAGGAACAGGCCATTCCACCACTGCCCTTATCTTTTCCGGATCAGACTTCACCTGTCCGCCCTCTAAAACCAGACCAAGAAAGGAAACAGAAGACTGGTGAAAATCACACTTCTCGGCCTTAACAAATAAGCGATTTTCTAATAATCGCTGGAGAACAAGACGGACGTGTTGTTTATGTTGTTCTAGGTCACGAGAGTAAATCAGGATATCGTCTAGATAGACGAAAACAAAAACATTCAGAAAATCCCGAAGGACATCGTTCACTAATGCTTGAAAAACTGCCGGAGCATTGCACAAACCAAAAGGCATGACTAAGTATTCAAAGTGACCTAGCGGGGTCTTAAAGGCCGTTTTCCACTCATCCCCCTGTCTCACCCGAACCAAATGATAAGCGTTGCGCAGATCAAGTTTAGTAAAGATCTTAGCATTCTGGACTGGTTCGAGGGCTGAGGATAATAGAGGGAGGGGTACTTATTCTTAACGGTTATTTGGTTAAGCCCTCGATAATCGATACAGGGTCGAAGGGTACCATCCTTCTTACCAACGAAAAAAAAGCCGGTGCCCAATGGGGAGGATGAAGGACGGATTAACCACGTAGCTAGAGATTCCCCTATATACTTCTCGAGCGCTTGACGTTCTGACCTGGAGATGTTGTAGAGCCGACTCACCGGTAGTGGAGCCCCAGGCAATAGGTCAATAGCGCAATCGTAAGGGCGATGTGGGGGAAGTGAACAAGCCTGAGTCTTACTGAATACCCTCTGAAGATCTTGGTATTCTTCCGGAACTAGCGAGAGGTCAATAACGTCCCCAGATTCTGTCTCAGGGGAAGGGGTAACAGATACAGGGCGAGCGGACTGTAAGCAACGAGAATGACAAGCTGGAGACCAAGATTCTAATCGGGACTCGGCCCAGTTAAACTGCGGGCTGTGGACACTTAACCAGGCTAAACCCAAAACAACGGGTGAACGCTTTACAGGGAACACGAAAAACGAAAGTGGTTCCCGGTGGTTACCCGAAACTATCACTACTAGTGGTCGAGTGCGATGGGTGATTAAAGTTAAACTCTGCCCATCCAAGGACGACACCCGGAGAGGCTCGGGTAAAGGTTCGACCGGCACACGAAGCTGATCCACTATGGTTTGGTCAATTAGGTTGAAGTCCGAACCGGAATCAACTAGAGCCGAGACATCGAAAGTCTCTTGATCAAACATTAACGTAACTGGTAAATGTAAGCGAGAAAGAGATGGCGCCTTAGTGACTACTCGGGGGCTAGAACTACTAACGTCCACCGTTCTCCCCGTTACGAACGGTGGACTGGGTCTTTTGGCCGAACCGGACAATCTCTAAGGAAATGACCTTCCCCTCCACAGTATAGACATAAGTTGCCCGCGAAGCGCTGTTGACGCTCCTTATTAGTTAAACCAACCTGGCCCAACTGCATGGGTTCGGGAGGTGGTGGAGCGGACCGAGGTTCCCTATGGGTGAGCGTGGAAGAGGTGGATGATCGCAAGACTTGGTTCGGTCTAACTCGGCTCCGACTACGTAGCCGGGTATCCAACCGGATAGCTAGCGCCACAAAATCCTCAAAATCCCCGGGTTCCTCCACCCGGGCTAATTCATCCTTAAGGGATTCATCAAGAGCCTGAAAAAATACTGCCTTTAACGGTCTTGGTTGCCAATCCGCCGCTGCGGCAACCGTACGAAACTCCACTGAGAAGTCTGATACGCGTCGACCGTGCTGTCTTAACGAGAGGAGATGACGAGACTGGTGAGCCGAATCTAACTCGGGTGAAAAAATAGTTTTAAATTCGGTAAAGAATTCCTGAAAAGTAACCCCGAATGACTGACAATCAGGGAATCGAGCCTCAGCCCATCTAAGTGCCTTACCTGTTAGGAGTCGTAATACATAAGATATCTTAACCTCATCTGAGGCGAATGTCTGGGGGGATCGGTTAAACACCAGTTTACACTGAAAAAGGAAACCTCCGCAATCCCCATGGTCACCAGAGAATTTCTCCGGACTAGGTGACGCGCCCTCAAGTGGCGGAGCCCAAAGCTGATTATCAGTGCTCGGAGCGACGGGAGGCGGGGTGCTAATGTTTTGAGTGACAGGCGACGTCATCGCGGAAGTAACTGTGTCCATGAGCTGGCTAAACTGAGCGGCTAATCTATGAAGCTGTTCCTGTGTTGAATTGACGGCTAAACCTAGCGACTGCATCTGCTCTTGCTGTGCGGCTAACTGCCGCCCGAACGTATCCGCTGGACTTTGGTGGCCAGAGCCTTCTTCTGTCATGGTTTTCAGGTGACGAGCCCACATGCAGATACGATCGGGAGGCAATGCACAGTTTTAAGATGTTTATTTTAGGAAACAGGCAGATCTATGGACGGAACTACGGGTGAGTCGGCTGGGTCAGAACGTCAAGGCTGGCGAGTCTGTAAGAAAGAGGAAGTAAGAAACTCTGAAAGTTGAACCAGGGGAATTGCTAGAAGTGCACTGCTTACCATTTAGCTGGGCGGACCTAACCGGGAAGAAGTAGCGTCGGGAGTACTCTATGATTCTACTCAGCTGGAGTTAGGCGACTGGTGGCTGAGGACGGCTGATGTAACTGGCGAGGGATCCTGAGCGAACCTCGTCGGCAACGGTTGACAGATGGATTGACCAGAGTGAATGCAGAACCAGCAGAAACCGGGAGAGGGGAACTCAGGCCTCGCTGGGTAACATCCAGGAAGTATGAGGGGAGCGCCAGAGCAAAATCTGAGCAGGCGGTTCTGCTGGTCTGTTTCTTCGGAACGAGACGTCAAGACGGGTGAGTGCATCCAAGCACAAAAATCTGAGGCAAAACAGAGATCCAAAAATTAGTCAAAAAACGAAGAGCAAAAACTCACAAGCTGGTTTCCGAGAGTAGGGACAGAGGCCACGTCGTACCACGACTGGTTAAGGCTCTGGCGTCTTCCATCTGTCAGCGCTCTGCTTAAGAAGCCAGAGGAAGCCGCCTGCAACGAGCTGCAGGTGTGGGCCACGCCTCCTCAGCCAACCAGACACACCTGAGGAATAGAGTTAGAGTAGAGCAGCACACAGAGAATCCTGACAGTCTCTGAGTTTTTTTTTTTGGATAATGTCCTTTCATCCTAGAATAAAGGTTTTGGTTCTTGACTGGGTAATGAAATAAAGATGGGTTCTTAGTTTTTAAGGTGAATCAGTTTAAACTCCCTTGTGGAGTCACGCAGTAGGTCCAAGCAGGGGACAAAGAGGGTGTCTTTTTTAAAGGAATACAGAACTTTAAGGAAGATGGTCCGGAACCTGCGAGATAAACTTATCTCTCTAAAAAATAAACAGACTCAGAAGACCCTCTTGCTGGAGCTACTGCAATCCTTTTCTCAACTGGTGTCCTCATCCCCTTCACCCCCCTAGGGCCAAAACCAAAATTTCCAGGGCGGGCGGGCGAAACGAGACCCTCCGTTTCTGTACAGCCCCGTACAGCCCCAATGCCCAGGTATGCGCGGCGGCGTTCCGAAGCTCGCCGCGGCCGGGCCGGCCCCCTTAAAAATTGGCGGGCGGGCCGGGCAGGTGCAGAGCGGATCCCCGCCCGCCACGCCGCCGCCGCCGTCCCGCCGCCGCGCACGGCGGCCGTGCGGCGGCCCCCCAAAGAAGGCCCTTCTCCGCTCGCAGCGCGGGCTCCATCCACAGTGTGGCGCCCGGGGGTAGGGTCGCGAACCGTACGCAGGCGGAGGGGGGGGGGGCCGTACAGCCCCGCATTGGCCGAGCCCGCGCGTCCGTCGAAGTGGCGCGATTTTGGGAGGGGCCAGGCGGCCGAAACGTGGACCGGCCGTACAGGACCCACAGATTCCCTTTGCTGCTGGTGTCGGGCCTTCGGCGCCACCAACCTGTCGGAGCGGGGATGGCGCCAGCGTGGCAGGGGGCGGGAAGGGAAAAACGGGAAAGGTTCACGCATTGGCCGAGCCCGCACGTCCGTCAAAGTGGCGCATTTTTGGGAGGGCCAAGCGTCCGAAATGTGGACCGGCCGTACAGGACCCATAGATTCCCTTTGCCGCTGCCGTCGGGCCAGAACTAAAAAAAAATACGCCACTTATTTTAATATAATGTTAAAATTATTATTTAACCCGTTTGCAAATATAGATTCCAGACCCCTAATGTGAAATAAAAAATTAATTTCCCACTTCCAGGCTGGGGGGGTCTTAGTCACAGACCTCTCCCCAGGAAGAGGGCCTCTTGCTGGGTAAGAGTGCTGGAACGATGACCCCCCTGCTGGAGCTCTGACATGCATAAGGCAACATCTCTAAATGTTTGGTAGGACAGGTTACAGTTTGTAACAGTGGTAGCCACATGCTGAACTTCATAAGACAATGTTATATTCATTAAAAATAACCTACCGCGATATGTACACTTTAGATGTACGTACGCTACTGCGTTATGTACACTTTATATGTACGTACGCTAATGCGTTATGTACACTTTATATATACGTACGCTACCGCGTTATGTACACTTTATATGTACGTACGCTACCGCGTTATGTACACTTTATATGTACGTACGCTACTGCGTTATGTACACTTTATATGTACGTACGCTACTGCGTTATGTACACTTTATATGTACGTACGCTAATGCGTTATGTACACTTTATATATACGTACGCTACCGCGTTATGTACACTTTATATGTACGTACGCTACCGCGTTATGTACACTTTATATGTACGTACGCTACTGCGTTATGTACACTTTATATGTACGTACGCTAATGCGTTATGAACACTTTATATGTACGTACGCTACCGCGTTATGTACACTTTATATGTACGTACGCTACCGCGTTATGTACATTTAGGACCTAAAAAAAACGCCACTTTTTAAAAGATAATGTTCAAATTATTATTAAATCTGTTTGCAAATATAGCTTCCAGACCCTTAATGTGAAATAAAAAAAAAAAAAATTAATCTCCCACTTCCAGGCTGGGGGGGTCTCAGTCACAGACCTCTCCCCAGGAAGAGGGCCTCTTGCTGGGTAAGAGTGCTGGAACGATGACCCCCCTGCTGGAGCTCTGACATGCATCAGGCAACATCTCTAAATGTTTGGTAGGACAGGTTACAGTTTGTAACAGTGGTAGCCACATGTTAAACTTCATAAGACAATGTTATATTTATTAAAAATAACCTACCGCGATATGTACACTTTAGATGTACGGCAGCTACCGCGATATGTACAATGTACATGTACGGCAGCTACCGCGTTATGTACACTTTAGATGTACGGCAGCTACCGCGTTATGTACACTTTAGATGTACGGAAGCTACCGCGTTATGTACACTTTAGATGTACGGAAGCTACCGCGTTATGTACACTTTAGATGTACGCCAGCTACATCTTTTATTTCACATTAAGGGTCTGGAAGCTATATTTGCAAACAGATTTAATAACAATTTGAACATTATCTTTTAAAAAGTGGCGTTTTTTTTAGGTCCTAAATGTACATAACGCGGTAGCGTACGTACATATAAAGTGTACATAACGCGGTAGCGTACGTACATATAAAGTGTACATAACGCAGTAGCGTACGTACATATAAAGTGTACATAACGCAGTAGCGTACGTACATCTAAAGTGTACATAACACGGTAGCTGCCGTACATCTAAAGTGTACACTTTATATGTATGTACGCTACCGCGTTATGTACACTTTATATGTACGTACGCTACTGCGTTATGTACACTTTATATGTACGTACGCTACCGCGTTATGCATATAAAGTGTACACTTTAGATGTACGGCAGCTACCGTGTTATGTACACTTTAGATGTACGTACGCTACCGCGTTATGTACACTTTAGATGTACGTACGCTACTGCGTTATGTACACTTTATATGTACGTACGCTAATGCGTTATGTACACTTTATATGTACGTACGCTACTGCGTTATGTACACTTTATATGTACGTACGCTAATGCGTTATGTACACTTTATATATACGTACGCTACCGCGTTATGTACACTTTATATGTACGTACGCTACCGCGTTATGTACACTTTATATGTACGTACGCTACTGCGTTATGTACACTTTATATGTACGTACGCTAATGCGTTATGAACACTTTATATGTACGTACGCTACCGCGTTATGTACACTTTATATGTACGTACGCTACCGCGTTATGTACATTTAGGACCTAAAAAAAACGCCACTTTTTAAAAGATAATGTTCAAATTATTATTAAATCTGTTTGCAAATATAGCTTCCAGACCCTTAATGTGAAATAAAAAAAAAAAAATTAATCTCCCACTTCCAGGCTGGGGGGGTCTCAGTCACAGACCTCTCCCCAGGAAGAGGGCCTCTTGCTGGGTAAGAGTGCTGGAACGATGACCCCCCTGCTGGAGCTCTGACATGCATCAGGCAACATCTCTAAATGTTTGGTAGGACAGGTTACAGTTTGTAACAGTGGTAGCCACATGTTAAACTTCATAAGACAATGTTATATTTATTAAAAATAACCTACCGCGATATGTACACTTTAGATGTACGGCAGCTACCGCGATATGTACAATGTACATGTACGGCAGCTACCGCGTTATGTACACTTTAGATGTACGGAAGCTACCGCGATATGTACACTTCAGATGTACGGCAGCTACCGCGTTATGTACGCTTTAGATATACGGCAGCTACCGCGTTATGTACGCTTTAGATGTACGGCAGCTACCGCGTTATGTACACTTTATATGTACGTACGCTACCGCGTTATGTACAATTTATATGTACGTACGCTACCGCGTTATGTACACTTTATATGTACGTACTCTACCGCGTTATGTACATTTTATATGTACGTACGCTACCGCGTTATGTACATTTTAGATGTAGGGCAGCTACCGCGTTATGTACGCTTTAGATATACGGCAGCTACCGCGTTATGTACGCTTTAGATGTACGCCAGCTACCGCGTTACGTACACTTTATATGTACGTACGCTACCGCGTTATGTACACTTTATATGTACGTACGCTACTGCGTTATGTACACTTTAGATGTACGGCAGCTACCGCGTTATGTACGCTTTAGATATACGGCAGCTACCGCGTTATGTACGCTTTAGATGTACGGCAGCTACCGCGATATGTACAATGTACATGTACGGCAGCTACCGCGTTATGTACACTTTAGATGTACGGAAGCTACCGCGTTATGTACACTTTAGATGTACGCCAGCTACATCTTTTATTTCACATTAAGGGTCTGGAAGCTATATTTGCAAACAGATTTAATAATAATTTGAACATTATCTTTTAAAAAGTGGCGTTTTTTTTAGGTCCTAAATGTACATAACGCGGTAGCGTACGTACATATAAAGTGTACATAACGCGGTAGCGTACGTACATATAAAGTGTACATAACGCAGTAGCGTACGTACATATAAAGTGTACATAACGCAGTAGCGTACGTACATATAAAGTGTACATAACGCAGTAGCGTACGTACATATAAAGTGTACATAACGCGGTAGCGTACGTATATATAAAGTGTACATAACGCATTAGCGTACGTACCTATAAAGTGTACATAACGCGGTAGCTACCGTACATCTAAAGTGTACATAATGCGGTAGCTTCCGTACATCTAAAGTGTACATAACGCGGTAGCGTACGTACATATAAAGTGTACATAACGCGGTAGCTGCCGTACATCTAAAGTGTACATAACACGGTAGCTGCCGTACATCTAAAGTGTACATAACGCGGTAGCTGCCGTACATCTAAAGTGTACATAACACTTTATATGTACGTACGCTACCGCGTTATGTACATTTAGGACCTAAAAAAAACGCCACTTTTTAAAAGATAATGTTCAAATTATTATTAAATCTGTTTGCAAATATAGCTTCCAGACCCTTAATGTGAAATAAAAAAAAAATTTATCCGCCACTTCCAGGCTGGGGGGGTCTCAGTCACAGACCTCTCCCCAGGAAGAGGGCCTCTTGCTGGGTAAGAGTGCTGGAACGATGACCCCCCTGCTGGAGCTCTGACATGCATCAGGCAACATCTCTAAATGTTTGGTAGGACAGGTTACAGTTTGTAACAGTGGTAGCCACATGTTGAACTTCATAAGACAATGTTATATTTATTAAAAATAACCTACCGCGATATGTACACTTTAGATGTACGGCAGCTACCGCGATATGTACAATGTACATGTACGGCAGCTACCGCGTTATGTACACTTTAGATGTACGGAAGCTACCGCGTTATGTACACTTTAGATGTACGGCAGCTACCGCGTTATGTACACTTTAGATGTACGGCAGCTACCGCGTTATGTACACTTTATATGTACGTACGCTACCGCGTTATGTACACTTTAGATGTACGGAAGCTACCGCGTTATGTACACTTTAGATATACGGCAGCTACCGCGTTATGTACACTTTAGATGTACGGCAGCTACCGCGTTATGTACACTTTAGATGTACGGCAGCTACCGCGTTATGTACACTTTATATGTACGGCAGCTACCGCGTTATGTACACTTTATATGTACGTACGCTACCGCGTTATGTACAATTTATATGTACGTACGCTACTGCGTTATGTACACTTTATATGTACGTACGCTACCGCGTTATGTACAATTTATATGTACGTACGCTACTGCGTTATGTACACTTTATATGTACGTACGCTACCGCGTTATGTACACTTTATATGTACGTACGCTACCGCGTTATGTACATTTAGGACCTAAAAAAAACGCCACTTTTTAAAAGATAATGTTCAAATTATTATTAAATCTGTTTGCAAATATAGCTTCCAGACCCTTAATGTGAAATAAAAAAAAAAAAATTAATCCGCCACTTCCAGGCTGGGGGGGTCTCAGTCACAGACCTCTCCCCAGGAAGAGGGCCTCTTGCTGGGTAAGAGTGCTGGAACGATGACCCCCCTGCTGGAGCTCTGACATGCATCAGGCAACATCTCTAAATGTTTGGTAGGACAGGTTACAGTTTGTAACAGTGGTAGCCACATGTTGAACTTCATAAGACAATGTTATATTTATTAAAAATAACCTACCGCGATATGTACACTTTATATGTACATACGCTACCGCGTTATGTACACTTTATATGTACGTACGCTACCGCGTTATGTACAATTTAGATGTACGTACGCTACCGCGTTATGTACACTTTAGATGTATGTACGCTACCGCGTTATGTACAATTTAGATGTAGGGCAGCTACCGCGTTATGTACACTTTATATGTACGTACGCTACCGCGTTATGTACATTTAGGACCTAAAAAAAACGCCACTTTTTAAAAGATAATGTTCAAATTATTATTAAATCTGTTTGCAAATATAGCTTCCAGACCCCTAATGTGAAATCTAAAAAAAAATTAATCTCCCACTTCCAGGCTGGGGGGGTCTCAGTCAGAGACCTCTCCCCAGGAAGAGTGCCTCTCGCTGGGCTAGAGTGCTTGACTGGACCCCCCTTCTGGAAGTCTGCCTTACCATAGGCATAATTTGAGCTACTCCTGTTAAATTCGTATCCACGCCATGCTGGAGACAGAACTCAAAAAAAATACGCCACTTATTTTAATATAATGTTAAAATTATTATTTAACCCGTTTGCAAATATAGCTTCCAGACCCCTAATGTGAAATAAAAAAAAAAAAATTAATCTCCCACTTCCAGGCTGGGGGGGTCTCAGTCAGAGACCTCTCCCCAGGAAGAGTGCCTCTCACTGGGCTAGAGTGCTTGACTGGACCCCCCTTCTGGAAGTCTGCCTTACCATAGGCATAATTTGAGCTACTCCTGTTAAATTCGTATCCACGCCATGCTGGAGACAGAACTCAAAAAAAATACGCCACTTATTTTAATATAATGTTAAAATTATTATTTAACCCGTTTGCAAATATAGCTTCCAGACCCCTAATGTGAAATAAAAAAAAAAAATTAATCTCCCACTTCCAGGCTGGGGGGGTCTCAGTCAGAGACCTCTCCCCAGGAAGAGTGCCTCTCGCTGGGCTAGAGTGCTTGACTGGACCCCCCCCCCGTCTGGAAGTCTGCCTTACCATAGGCATAATTTGAGCTACTCCTGTTAAATTCGTATCCACGCCATGCTGGAGACAGAACTCAAAAAAAATACGCCACTTATTTTAATATAATGTTAAAATTATTATTTAACCTGTTTGCAAATATAGCTTCCAGACCCCTAATGTGAAATTTAAAAAAAAAATTAATCTCCCACTTCCAGGCAGGGGGGGTCTCAGTCAGAGACCTCTCCCCAGGAAGAGTGCCTCTCGCTGGGCTAGAGTGCTTGACTGGACCCCCCTTCTGGAAGTCTGCCTTACCATAGGCATAATTTGAGCTACTCCTGTTAAATTCGTATCCACGCCATGCTGGAGACAGAACTAAAAAAAAATACGCCACTTATTTTAATATAATGTTAAAATTATTATTTAACCCGTTTGCAAATATAGCTTCCAGACCCCTAATGTGAAATTAAAAAAAAAAAAAAATAATCTCCCACTTCCAGGCTGGGGGGGTCTCTGTCACACACCTCTCCCCAGGAAGAGTGCCTCTCGCTGGGCTAGAGTGCTGGAACGATGACCCCCCCTGCTGGAGCTCATTCCAGTGAGATGCTGACCGATCGTTGCCCCGGGGACAGGTTTTGGCAGCATCTCATCCACAAAACCTGCGCTGTTTTGAGAAAACTGTAGGAAATAAATGAGTGATAAGCTAAGTTAAGCTCTTACCACTACTCACAGACATTTTGACACATATTTAAAAATTCCACCTCCAGGCTTGGGGGGGTCTCAGTCACACACCTCTCCCCAGGAAGAGTGCCTCTCGCTGGGCTAGAGTGCTGGAACGATGACCCCCCCTGCTGGAGCTCATTCCAGTGAGATGCTGACTGGTCGTTGCCCCGGGGACAGGTTTTGGCAGCATCTCATCCACAAAACCTGCGCTGTTTAGAGAAAACTGTAGGAAATAAATGAGTGATAAGCTAAGTTAAGCTCTTACCACTACTCACAGACATTTTGACACATATTTAAAAATTCCACCTCCAGGCTTGGGGGGGTCTCAGTCACACACCTCTCCCCAGGAAGAGTGCATCTCTCTGGGCTAGAGTGCTGGAACGATGACCCCCCCTGCTGGAGCTCTGACATACATCAGGCAACATCTCTAAATGTTTGGTAGAGCAGGTTACAGTTTATATTTATTATATTTATTAAAAATAACCTACCGCGTTATGTACACTTTATATGTACGGCAGCTACTGCGTTATGTACATCTAGAACCGAAAAAAAAAACGCCACTTTTTAAAAGATAATGTTCAAATTATTATTAAATCTGTTTCCAAATATCCCTTCCAGAGTCCTATTAAGAAATTAGAAAAATATTTCAAAGTACAAGATGTTTATTTGCTTTAATGTAAATGAAACTATGATGCTCCTCTGGGTGGAAGGCAATGTTGTTATCCACTCTGCTACACCCCTTAGCCCCTATATATAGGGGGCAGAGAGCCGTTTTGTACTTCCATGTTGCCTGTACAGCCTCCCTCCTTCCGTACATCTTGACCCCTCCTTAACCCACATAATTACATAGGCCACGCTCTCAGCCAATAGCAAAAGCTGTTCCCCTCCCCCGGTAGTTGTGGTCGTGTAGTGCAGTTTCAGACACAACAGTGGAGCTTGATTTCCAATGAGTCAGCCCGTAACCTACCGCGTTATGTACACTTTATTTGTAAGTCCGCTACCGTGTTATGTACATCTAGGATCGGAGAAAAAAAACGCCACTTTTTAAAAGATAATGTTCAAATTATTATTAAATCTGTTTCCAAATTTCCCTTCCAGAGTGCTATTAAGAAATTAAAAAAAAATTCAAAGTCTAAATTGTTTATTTACTTTAATGTTGTAAATGAGGATATGATGGCTGAGGTGAGATTTGAACCCTGCTCCTCTGGGTGGAAGGCAATGTTGTTATCCACTCTGCTACACCCCTTAGCCCCTATATATAGGGGGCAGAGAACCGTTTTGTACTTCCATGTTGCCTGTACAGCCTCCCTCCTTCTGTACACCTTGGCCCTCTGTGTTGTCCTGCTCTAACTCTACTCCTCAGGTGTGCCTAGTTGGCTGAAGGGGTGTGGCCCACACCTGCAGCTCGTTGCAGGCGGCTTCCTCTTGCTTCTTAAGCAGAGCGCTGACAGATGGAAGACGCCAGAGCCTTAAGCAGTGGTGGTACGACGTGGCCTCTGACCCAACTCCTGAAAACCTGCTGGTGAGTTTTTTCATCTTTGAACTTTGACTAATTTTGGATCTCCCTGTTTTTGTCACAGTTTTAGGTGCTTCTGGATCCTGCTGGTTCTTCCCTCACTCTGGTCAATCCATCTGTCACCCACTTCTGCCCAGCTTTATGGTAAGCAGTGCAGCTTGTAGTAGTTCTCCTGGTTCACCTTTCAGAGTCACTTACTCTTCTTCTCTTTGCAGTCTCTCCAGCCGTGACGTTCTGACCCTGCCGAGTTGTCCATAGTCCCGTCCGTTATATCTGCCTGTTTCCTAAATAAACATCTTAAAACTGTTTCTTTGCTTCCCGATCATATCTGCATGTGGGCTCGTCATCTGAAAACCATTACAGTACCAAGTTTGGTACACTTCTTTTTAGGAGGCCCTGATTAAGGCCTCATTAAGGTCAAAAAACAGCTGCTGGCAGACAAAATATAGAGCTACATGGGCTCCAGTGGGCTTGTTTCGATCGTCTCTATTTACTCTTTCGTTTGGTACCAAGTTTGTGAGGCTACGATGCTCCTCTGCTAAACAGTGGCACATAACACTGGTTTCTAGGAGGCCCCATTGAGGCCTCCTAAGCAAGGTGAAAAACCCAGCTGCTGGGAGACAAAGGAAAAAGCTACATGGGCTCAAGTGGGCTTGTTTCGATCGTCTCTATTTACTCTTTCGTTTGGTACCAAGTTTGTGAGGCTACGATGCTGCTTTGCTAAACAGTGGCCCAGAACACTGGTTTCTAGGAGGCCCTATTGAGGCCTCCTAAGCAAGGTGAAAAACACAGCTGCTGGGAGACAAAGGAAAAAGCTACATGGGCTCAAGTGGGCTTGTTTCGATCGTCTCTATGTACTCTTTCGTTTGGTACCAAGTTTGTGAGGCTACGATGCTGCTTTGCTAAACAGTGGCACAGAACACTGGTTTATAGGAGGCCCCAGTGAGCCTCCTAAGCAAGGTGAAAAACCCAGCTGCTGGGAGACAAAGGAAAAAGCTACATGAGCGCAAGTGGGCTTGTTTCGATCGTCTCTATTTACTCTTTCGTTTGGTACCAAGTTTGTGAGGCTGCGATGCTCATTTGCTAAACAGTGGCACAAAACACTGGTTTCTAGGAGGCCCCATTGAGCCTCCTAAGCAAGGTGAAAAAACAAGCTGCTGGGAGACAAAGGAAAAAGCTACATGGGCTCAAGTGGGCTTGTTTCGATCGTCTCCATTGACTCTTTTGTTTGGTACCAAGTTTGTGACCATTTGTTGCTCCTATGCTGAACAGTGGCACAAAACACACTGCTTCTCTGTGTTTTGTGCATCTCTTTTTCATACTTCAAACGGTTGCCATTCTTAGACGCAAGCACCCAGAGGCACAAAAATCACAGACGGCGGTTGAGGGGTGAGCTAGAACTCATATCTAAAGTTTAGTATCACTGCGCATAAATAAACCTTTCTTCCTCAGCTTTTGAGACTCAAATACTGTCTTGAACCCTTAGGAAGTTGGCTGAATTTTTTGGGGCAAACAGCTTTTGTTGTTTTTTTCACAGGAGGCTGATTTTAACATATTTTGTAGGTGACCTTATGAGGAGCAGAACCTGTGATTTTGAACTCCCTGGGTGGTTCCACGTGGACACAGTGGGGGTCAAAAGGTGGAAATTTGCAACCTTTGATGGCACACAGCTCACACACGGTTTGTCTGTTCCAGCTCAAACTCGGCATACAGGAGCCCCTTTGAGGCATCTACGAACGGGTAAGAGCTCATACCTGTATCCCCTTCCTATAGCTACTTCCTTTTAGCAATGAGATAAGAAGATGTGGTTAGTGGCATGTTGTAGAGCACTTCCAGGAAATGAGCATTTATAAGTTTGGTCCAAATCCATGAGCTGCAAAGGCCTCAATTATCAAAAATCAAATATTGCTTGGCTGGTGGCATAGCTCCAGAAACAAAACGGGCCCAGATTTCCACTCTTGGCCATATGCTGCAGTACCTTTTCCCACCACCATTGGTGCTATTGATATTTGGACAGGCCTGTACACCATCCCTCCTTCTGTACACCTTCCATTGTAAAGCAATGGAACCAGTTCTGTACAGCCTCCCTCCTTATGTACGCCTTGGCCCCTAAAAAACACGTATAATTAATTAAGCCACGGTCTCGGCCAATAGCAGAAGCTTCCCCACTTTTCCCTTCCCACCCGTAGTTGGTTCGTGCAGTGCTCTTTCCGACACGTTGGTGGCGCTATGCTGGGTGGGCTAATAAGCCATTGTAAAGCAATGGAACCCGTTCCGGACAGCCTCCCTCCTTCTGTACACCTTCCGTTGTAAAGCAATGGAACCAGTTCTGTACAGCCTCCCTCCTTATGTACGCCTTGGCCCCTAAAAAACACGCATAATTAATTAAGCCACGGTCTCGGCCAATAGCAGAAGCTTCCCCACTTTTCCCTTCCCGCCCGTAGTTGGTTCGTGCAGTGCTCTTTCCGACACGTTGGTGGCGCTATGCTGGGTGGGCTAATAAGCCATTGTAAAGCAATGGAACCCGTTCCGGACAGCCTCCCTCCTTCTGTACACCTTCCATTGTAAAGCAATGGAAATAGTTCTGTACAGCCTCCCTCCTTATGTACACCTTGGCCCCTAAAAAACGCCCCTAATTAAATAAGCCACGGTCTCGGCCAATAGCAGAAGCTTCCCCACCCCTCCGTAGTTGTGTTCGTGCAGTGCACTTTCCGACACGTTGGTGGCGCTATCCTGGGTGGTCTAATCCGTTGTAACGTACAGCTATCCTTCCTTTCGTACGCGCCCCCCCCTCCGACACCCCCCGATACGCTAAATCTAGAAGAGAGCGCCATCACATGGTGCACGGAAGGCGGCACGCCCGTACGAAACGCCGACTTGGACCAAGCAGGCGAAATGCTGGAGCTTTTATTGCGCGCGTACGTACACTACCTCGTAACGAACACATACATACAGATTGTATGTGTAAATCCGTACGTACGGTATTCAAAATCATTGCGGCTGTATGGCCGAAGGCATCGTTTCGTACGATTTTCCCTTGACTCTTCTTATTTCCAAGGATCCTGTATCTAGAGCTGCGTATAGGTTTTATTATTTTTTTTGACTATTTTATTTGTTTTATTTTTCTCTTGTTTTATATTTTATTTCAAATCTCACTCACTTTAGTAAACTATATTGAGGAATTTATTTTCAGCTAGTATTAAATCTCTAAAGTAGGATTAGTGGGTGTCCGTCCTGATGGGTCCTTTCAGATTTATCTGATCAGCTGTACTTATTAATTCTAATTACAAAGACTAGCCTTGGGTCAAATAGGGTCAGGTACAGCAGTTTGGTTTGACAGTCTCCATTAGGTGAATCAGCAAATATTGATACACCAAGTTCCCTTTCACTCATTTAGGTTAGATTTAAAAATGTTTTCGTTTGTATTCTAGAGCTGCAGCTGATAGGGTGAAAATCCCCAGTAGATCCTTATAGTTCTAATTAATCTAACCTTTATTTTAATATTTTCAACCATAGTTTACTTTTCAAATTCTAAAACAGTTAATCATCCATTTTGCAAGTTTTTATTGTAATAGTAATTTTCTATTCAGGTTTTATGTTTTCAGTGTTTCTAATATGTTTCTGAAGCAGGTTTAGGTGAAAAATTAACCATCAAATTTCAGTTCTTTAGGATCTGGAGACCATGGATGACTGAAGTGTTTGTTTCTGTCCATGTAAAGCTCAGAAGCTGCAGACCTGGAGGAACAGCTTAGAAAACACCAACATCTGATCTGAGATGTTTCTCTCTGACGTCAGCAACCAGGAAGCTGCTGGAGGTTCTGATCCAGAGACAAACAGACTCACCTGGTTCAACTCTCAGGTTAATGAAGCTGAGAGGCTCAGTGTTCAGAATGAATCTCCTCCTGCAGCTATTTTCTCTCTGAACGACTCGACACTCATATGTTCCTGTATCAGCAGTCGTCACTTTGTTCAGAACCAAAGACACGTCTCCATTCTTCATGTCCTGCAGATCCACCCGGTTCCTAAAGGATGGAGACTGGACCTCTTGATACACCTTCCCGTTCCTGTACATAACCACATATTGACCTGACTCCAGATCAGTTCTGCTCCACTCTACGTCTCCATCAGGATCGTTCTTAGGAGCTCTACATGGTAGAATGACGTTCTCTCCATGTTCAGCTGTGATGATTCTCCGATCTGCAGGAGAAGTAAACACAGAGCAGAGAAGTTAGAGAGGAGATCTGAACATTCACTATTAGTATATGTCTACTCCTATAAACAGACACTCTAGTTGATTTGAAATACTTATCCCACATTCTTTGGACCATAAGGTGCACCTTATGGTCTCTTAAGGAGAATGTTCGCCCTGAAAGACCAGCCACCATATGGGCCTCATGGGGCTCAAAGACTCACAAGCTGAGTGAAATATGCTTTCTGAGAAACTCATTTCCAGTCACTTCAATGGAGTGACAATTCTAGTTGTCCTATGCAGAGGAGAGAACCTGACTGGCATTGCAGAACTGCAAGCCAAATCTGAGTTGAGTCTGCAGTCTCACTTCTGTTTAATCAAACGCAGAAGTAAAAGAATACGTCTGCCGAACCAGCTTTATTTTTGTAAGTTGCTGGTGAAGATTCTCAGTCATCCAGGTCATTCAAAAAAAGTAAAAAACAAAACAACTGGATTTTTTTCTCAATATAAAAAGTCTGGAGTAATGTGGTGTTGCAAGTTTCATACTACTGCCCAACAAAGATCTTGTAATGGCTTAAATAATATGCAAATAGAATCGAAACAGTTCCACCCCTTTAGTAATGGGAGTCGTTTAAGTCATTGTATTCCTGCATAATAAACCGAAACTGGCACACTCCTCTGCAATGGTGAGTCATTTGTTTTTTACTTTTTTTGGAATTATTTTTGTAAACAGTTGCAGGAAAGCTGACGCGAGACAGTGCGGAACGGTCTCCATTCCTCACCAGGCCAGAAAAATAAGTTAAATATGTTTAGAAGTTTATTTAATGTGTTTTCACAGTGTTTTTAAAATGTGGAGCTTACAGGGTAGCTCCCGCTAGCATTCTTCGAACCATGCCATTCCTGATGTAATTCGAGTGCGTTTATATGGTTATAACAAATGTCATCTCCACAAGGGTTTTATACATTGATGGGATATTGATGTTTGTGTTATGCGGTCCGCTCATTACTACTAAATTCCGCTACCGTAACGCTTTTAGCTTCCAGATAACTTCCGCTCTTCCTGGATTTACGACTACGATTAGAGTCAGACATAAGGTTTGTTTCGTTTCGCTCCAATCTAATAGTGCTATGAGCATTATTACCCATTAGTATGGAACATTAATAATAATTTAAAGGTGATTTTGTTTAACTTTAGGATTAACCGATTTAGTGAACAACCGCTACCCTGAACCTTAGCCTTCCGGAGGTATAATAGCAGTGTTCTAGAAGTTTACTAATTTTACTGAGAAGATCATTCTGTAAAATGTCATTTCATTAAACAACAACCCATTCAGAATGCAACAATTTGCATCCTGAACGGGTTGAAACACATACCAAATGTTCTGAATTAGTTAAGCCACCCATCCATCCGCTTTTCCGGGGTCAAGACGCAGGCCCAAAGGGAGCTTCCCCTGACCACCCAAACCGCTGTTTGCTATAGCCACATTCACCCGACCGCTCTCACTAAAACGCACACATTGATACACCAAGACGCAACTCGGAAGGCAACTTGGGGTTAAGTACCTTGCCCAAGGACACATCGACATGTGGCAAGGGGAAGCTGGAATCAAACCCACAACGTACTGATTGCCAGACGACTACTCAAACTATTCAATTCAATTAAGTTGTATTTATATAGCACCAATTCATGAAACATGTCATCTCGAGGCACGTTACAAAGTCAAAATCAATCAGATTATACAGATTGGTCAAAAATTTCCTATATAAGGGAACCAGTTGATTGTTTCAAAGTCCCGACAAGCAGCATTCACTCCTGAAAAAGCGTAGAGCTACAGGGAGAGTCGTCTGCATTGTCCATGGCTTTGCAGCAATCCCTCATACTGAGCAAGCATGAAGCCACAGTTGAAAGAAAAACCACCCATTAGCGGGAAGGAAAAACCTCCAGCAGAACCGAGCTCAGTATGAACGCTCATCTGCCTCTAAATAAAAATTGAAATGCATTGAACAAGAATAAGTTTGTCAGTTTTCAAGCATGATTTGTATATCTGTACAACTTAACCCTTTATCGCCATTTGTATCATATTTGCTACATAGGTTTCTAGGGACACTTTTCTTTGAACGTGAGCAATATTTACCTCAACAACCTGTTGGATATAATTTGATACATGTATTCTGCACCCTACTGGATTATCATTGCACTGCAGGCACTGAGGGAAGGACATAGTTGTCTGTCTGACTCGCTGACTGAAGGAGGAAACTTGGCTCCAATTCTGGTTGAAGGTGTTTATTTTTCTTCTTCTTGCATAATACATTTTGACAAGATTGTATATTGACTAGAAAGATACTTTGGTTATTGATTTGTTACTTTGAGGTCAACAGAAAATATCGGCTCCTATGTCAACCCTCTCTGTCACACACAAAAGACAAAACTCCATGAGCACACACAGGTGATAATAATCAGGCCATCATCCACACCCAGCCACACACACACACACACACACACACACACACACACACACACACACACACACACACACACACACACACACACACACACACACACACACACACACACACAGACATATATCCAAACAAGCTCACTCCCTCTTGTGACCAGTGCTAAACACATCTATGCCTCTAAAATGCAGACGACTCTCCCTGTGGCTCTATGCTTCTTCAGGTGGAGTGAATGCTGCTTGTCAAGACTTTGATGCAATCAACTGGTTCCCTTATATAGTAAGTTTTTGCCCAATCTGTATAATCTGACCCAGTCTATATAATCTGATTGATTTTGACTTTGTAAAGTGCCTTGAGATGACATGTTTCATGAATTGGTGCTATATAAATCAAATTGAATTGAATTGAATCATATCAACGCTGTCAATGTTTACATTAGAGTCCGAGGTCAGCTTTGTCAGCCATGTTTCTGTTAACAACAGCAGGCTAGCCTCTCTGTAAAGCTTCTGATCTTTCATTAACGCAGATAATTCCTCCACTTTGTTTGCAGGGATCGAAAGTTTCCCATAACAGTAGAAGGAAGCACGGTTCTGTATCTCCTCTTCCAAGTATTTTGGCTTTTCCCAGCTCGTTTACCTTGTTTCTTCCTAAGTAATTAATTCTTCCTACATGGTTATTTCTGGTCAAGTTCCAGGATTCATTGATAGTCAGCGCTAGCAGCTCGTTCGTGGAATAAATAATGGGTCTGCGCTTGTGGCCTCTGTTGTCCCCTTGACCAAATCCCATGTAGAGCAGGTGCTGGTGAAGATTCTCAGTCATCCAGGTCATGGTCATTCCAAAAAAAGGTAAAAAACAAAGCAACTGGACTTGTTTTCCGTAGTTGAAGACGTTTCGCTTCCTCTCCCGGAAGCTTTCTCAATTCAAAAAGTCTGGAGTAATGATGAGTAACAAGCTTTATACCATATACCGGAATGGACCGAAACTGGTCCTCTCCTCGTTACAGAGGAGTGGACCAGTTTCGGTCCATTCCGCTGGCTTAATGGTTTTAACGACCGCCCATTACTAAGGGGTGGTCCTGTTTCGGTTGAATTTGCATGTTATCTAAGCCATTACAGGCCTTTGTTTGGAATGGTATAAAGCTTGTTACTCATCATTACTCCAGACTTTTTGAATTGAGAAAGCTTCCGGGAGAGGAAGCGAAACGTCTTCAACTACGGAAAACAAGTCCAGTTGCTTTGTTTTTTACCTTTTTTTGGCATGTAGAGCAGGATTAACATCAACACAGTCCACAACGCAGTTACGTCAATAATCGAAAAAAAGTGAAAAGAAAAAGAGAAATATACACATCCAACTAGATTAATAGAAGGCCTAAAAGTATAGTAAATTCCGATGGTGTAGAGGTAGCGTGTACCGAGGCCTTAGTCCTCGACACCGCTGACCCAAGGTCCTTGCCCTCAACCCTACCCCCCTCTCCCAAACCCCCTTTCCTGTCAGCCTACTTTGTAAAAAGTTAGCCAGAAATGCTTAACTCCCCCACCACCAAAAAATAATGATTTTTTTAAAAACAGCATAGAAAACCATAGTAAAAAAGCAAAAGAATACAGAGCCACTGTCACTAGCTGCCTGCTCACGTGAGACAGGACAAAAAGTAGTAACAGGAGGCAATAAAGGACATTCCTAAGTGTGCAGACGAAGAAGTGAGTCAAAATATTTTTTTACAAGAATCTGAAAACATGATGGGGATCACACCAAAAAATTATTGTGCTTAGTTGACAATTGACAAAAATCATTTGTTGCAGCCCTACTCACCCGGTTGGACTATCAGGTTAATGATAACGGTTGGGTCAATGTCCAGAATGGAACTCTTCCTGCGACTATTTCCTCCCTGAACGATCCAACACTGATATGTTCCTCTATCAGCAGTCGTCACTTTCTGCAGAACCAAAGACGCGTCTCCATTCTCCACGTCCTGCAGATCCACCCGGTTCTTAAAGGATGGACACGAAGCCTCTTTATCAACCTTCTTGTTCTGGTACAGAATAACATATTCACTAAAATCCAGATCAGCTCTCCTCCACTCTGCAGCTGTAACAGCTTGGTTCTCAGGAGCTCTACATGGCAGAATGACAGTTTCTCCAGATTCAGCTCTGATGATTCCCTGATCTGCAGGAAAGGAAACATCACAGAGGAGATAAGTTAGAGAGGATAAATAATGTCTAATCCTGCTTTAGAAACAGACAGGTTGATTTACACTATTCTAAGTTTTTTGTTATTGTATTAATAGAGGAAACCAGAGCAGAACCATTTTCACATGTCCCAGAAAAGAGAAGAAGCTTCCAGAAGACCAGAAGTCTCTGCTATGCCATTAGAAGCTCTTCTCATTTACCTGATGCTGCTGTCATTCTTTGAGCATCCTTCTTCTCCTTCAAAGAGGGACGTGACACAAAAGATCTGATAAAAATGGGATGCATCTTACCTATGTAATCTATCTGCAATTGGTTGTATTAGATTTAGCTGTTAGTTTTTTTCTCTAAAACATTTTTTAAAAGTTGTTCATGGTCCCTGATTGAACCACTGTGTGCAGGAGAAGGGAGAAGGCAGAGAGGAGCTGCTTTCTCTGGATCTAATCTAAACTACACTGTGCTGAATCAGTGATTATTAGATATTATATATGAAAATATCTAATATCCAACCTATAAAATGTCACTGCGATCAAAGGTCTGAAGTTTTGAGCTATAAGTAAGGAGTTATAAGTAAGATATTTACTGTAAAATCAACCTAAATCATTCTCATTTGACACCTGCGATTGAAGTAACATTCCCTATAAACGATTGGTGCTTCTCATCAACAATGTCTTAGTCACATTTTTCTCCTTTCAAACCTAGAGGTACAGTTCAGAACTACTTTGGTTCAGTCTAGCCCGTGTTTACTTCCTGGTTCCTGAGCCAATCATATTTGAGTCCAGGGTTCCCAACACAACAGTTGCTATTTTATCTTGGCAAAAGAGCAGTAGCCTGCTAATACAGCAGCCATTGAGAGATTTGGACCAAAAACAAAAGGATAATACAACATCATCCTGTGTAAGTAAAAAAAAATCACAACAGCAACACACTGTTTAAAACCAGCATATAGGATTGTTCTGATTGGCTGTTGTACCGATTTAAACCACAAGGTGTCAGTATTACTTAAAGCTCCTTTAAAGTCCCTATCATCGTTCCTGCTGTGGCAAAACCTTCTTAAAGCCTTAAATTTTAACTCTGAAAAGGGAGAGGGAAGGGCAGCACCATCTTCTAGAACAAACATGGCTGAGGCAGAAAATAAAACATCTGAAGTGAGAAGTTTTGAGTCAAAGTAGGGTGTGATGACTGTTTGGCTTTGGGCAGGAGTGGAGGATGATGAGTTTGTTCCTGAACTGAATCTGTTGAATGTGTTCAGTTATTGGCTCTGTAAAGTCTTCCATCAGACCGATCCTCCTTCTGCTTGACGCCTGTGGTCTTCTTCATCCCTGACCACACATCTCTGATACTGTTCTGCTGGAGTTTGCTCTCCAGCTTCTTCCTGTACATCTCTTTTCTCTTATCTTGACTTCAGGTTTCTTCTCTATACTCTTTTTCATCATTCAGCAGCTCCTTTAGCTAACTGGTGATCCATAGTTTGTTCTTGGAGAAGCATCTCTTTGCTCTGGTGGGCATGGTGTTTTCCACACAGACGTTTATATAGTCTGCCACAGCCTCAGTCATGGCACTGATGTCATCTCCATGTGGCTGACACAGTGTTACCTCAGTCTGTTACCCCAAAACAACCCTGAAGGGCTTCCTTTGCTTTCTGTTACCACTTTCTCTGTTCTCTTTACAGCCAGTTGCCTCTGAAATAAAGTTATATTATGAGCAGAGAAAAACAAGCATCTAATTTGCCAGAAGGAGGTTTTGCCTTAGAGATGTAGAAGTCTTTAATATTTGCACAAAATAACCACAGAGTTCTTGTATTCTCTTGATTACTGTATCATTACTGCTTTATTATGGCAATATTATGACTTTGATCTCCTAATTAAAAGTTGTCTAAGCATGGCCCGATCCATGCATTTTAGTTTGCAAAATGTATTTATTTACTGTGGATTTGGAGAAAGCATGAAAAGGAATTAAATTGTTTTTTTTAAAGTTCATTACTAGTTCTAAACATTTACAGTGTTTTGTACCCCTTTTTGGTCTGACTGAATCTCATGCTGAAATATGCAAATTAAGTAATGATGCCATTTATCAATTCTTGGACAGCCCATAGGGACTGTCCTTGCTGAGCAGTTGGCAACAGTGTCTCCTCCTTTAGAACCACACTGAAGGGTGGTTCTAAAGGAACTTTCATCAATACTGTTGCCAACTGTTTAGGTACTTTTCAGGTCGATCTCCCGCTCCATCTTGCACCTTGCTTCATCTGTTTCCCCATTGAAGATTAGTCACACATGAGCTTCCACTAGATTACAATGGATAAAAATATAGTATAAACATAATCTTTAACAGGTCTTTTTTTTTCTCTAAAACTGTTGCACTTAAAATAGATCACGTCCTGGAACTGATTTGCACACATTCTCTGTCATTATTCACCTCATCTTCTGCTATATTTTGGTTAAAATTCATGATATAAAAAAAGGTATCAGTGTAGTTAGATTCAGATGACATATTCACATCAATCAATTCAAATCACTTTATACAGTTCATTTTTTTTTGGTTTTGAGCTTATTTTGTAATTTTAATAATTTTCTGTTTTGTCAGTGTTGATTCTTCTCTTCTACAACATGCCTGTTATTCAAGATAGTGTTTCAGCCTTTTAGTTATACATAAAGTTATTCAAATCATGTTTTCATTGCTCTATTTGTATAAAAACACATTTATTTTGTACTTTTAATTTGTTTGCTTTTGTTCGCAATGTTTATTTGTTTTTTGCCCCTTTGTTTTAATAAAAAAAGTATTGATAATGGTACCAATAAAATACCGGATTGTAAAGGAGTATCATTAAGAGTAGTAGTATTGAGAAATTCTTAGCGACACCCATGCCTACATAGAAGCAGAGATGTTTTAATTCTATTAAAAAGTGAAATAAGCATGTCGTTGCCTTATCATTCAGTTAGTGGGTCAGTACATAAAATTATAATTATATTCTCTCGTAGTATCATACATATACACTGGTGGCCCGTCCACGGTCTACCCCACCTCTCGCTCATTGAACATATTATTCCAGCTAATATGAATTCTGCTACCATCAGTCTTCTGCTTAAACCAGGCAAAGATCCTGTGTTTCCTACCAGCTATCGTCCCATATCCTTAATAAACGTTTAGATAAAGTCACTCCTCTCATAATCTAGCCTGAACAAACTGGGTTCATTAAAGGAAGGCAGTCATCCAAAAACACATGCAGATTACTTAATTTAATAGATTATTCCTACAGTAAAAATATTTAATGCAACATATTGTGTTTAGATGCAGTAAATGCATTTTATAGAGTAAATTGGAAAATTTTATTCACTACTCTACATAGATTTGGTTTTGGAAATGTCTTTATAAATTGGTTATACAGATTCACAACAGCCTGTGTCAGGACAAATAACCAAGCATCCTCCAGCTTTTGTCTCCAGAGACTAGGCAAGGATGCTCGCTTTCCCCCTCACTTTTGCCATTTCTATTGAACCTCTAGCAGCAACAATTAGACAAACTAATGTTGTTAAAGGTATAAAATGCTTAAAAATAGAGCCTAAAATTAGTCTTTAAGTAATGTTCTGTTTTGGGTTATTATTTGGTTAGTGTTATTTTCCTGCCTCTTGGGTTATTTGTGTTCTAGGTTTGTGAGTTCTGTTTAGCCGGTTCATTATTTTATCTGTTTCCTGTATTAGTTCTGCGCTTTGTTCTCATTGTTCTCCTTGGACTCTGGGTTTTTTTCCCCCCAGCTCCTGTCAGTTCTGTATTGCTTCCACCTCTGGTTAATTAGTTTCAATTCCGCTCACCTGTTATCCGTCTATTTAAGCCTCACTCCCTCCTCAGTTAGTTGTCGGGTCATCACATTCACATGCCCTGTTCCTCCTCGTCTGCACTCTGCCTCGGTAAGAGCCCTGACACCTTGAGTCTTTTTTGATTAACCTGTTTCTGTTTATCCTGCCCAGTTTGTTCGCCTGTTCCCGTCAGTTGTTTTTGGATGTCTGCCTTTTTTGGATCCTTTTTCTGTTCATCATTCCCTCAATAAATCCCTTTAAATGAATTTCTGTTTCGGATGATTATCGGGTTCAGTCCCACACCACTCATTACACTTTATGCAGATGATGTATTACTCTTTCTCCAGCACTCAAGTAATTAGATTACTAGAATCTTTCTCAAAAGTCTTAGATTACTCTATAAATTGGTCAAAATCTACAGTACTGCCAATTAATTGCTCTTTGCAGGACTCCCAAGATTTACAACTGCAATTAGGGAGTATTCAATATCTGAGTATAACTGTGTCATCTAAACTGACAGATTTAGTAAAACTAAACCATATCCCACTTTTAAAAAAAGATAGAAGAGGTTCTTGAGAGATGGAAATCACTTCCAATTTCACTTAAAGGAAGGGTAGCTTCAATTAAAATGATGGTCTTACCTAGAATGAATTACTTATTATCAATGATCTCCAACAAACCATCATCCGACTGGTTAAAATCTCTAGACTCTTCTATCTCTAAATTTCTTTGGAAAGATAAACCACCCCGTATCAGCTTAAAGACACTACATAAAACTAAAGACAGAGGGGGACTAGATCTGCCTAACTTCCATAAGTACTACTTGGCAAATAGACTACAATATATCACTAAATGGATAAAGCATAATCCTTTAGACGAGCCCTGGATAGATATAGAACAGAAAATATGCAATACTATCATGATTTCAGATTTGCCGTTTATTAGCTCAAATACAAAACGGCATACATGCTTTAAAAATATCAATATCAGCTCTACTCTGACAGCATGGTGGGAATTTCTTGAAATGACAAAGTCGTCACTTATCCCATGCAGTCGTACACCCATCTGGAACAACCCTGACATCGTACAAAAAATATGATAAACTTTACATACTGGAAGAATAAAGGCATTGAATATGGGGAACACTTATTTGATGGAGCTAAGTTTATCACATTTGATAGATTAAACATACAATATGGTGTTAATAAAAAATAAATTCTTAGTATGTCAACAAATTAAATCTCTAATTAGAAACTAATTTAAGTTTATTAAAGGTGGTTTACACATTCCAACTAATATATTAGTGTTACTAGAATTAAACCCCTCAAAACTACTGTCTAAATTATATGACTAAACTAGATGATTCAATATTGCTTCCGATTATGAAATAGGAAGAGGATTTATTAGTCAACTTTGAACAAAACATCTGGGCTCAGATATGTCTGACAACTTTCAAAATGACTAGAAGCCCAAATTTACAATTAATACAATACAAAATCCTTTACAGAGTACATCATACAGGTCAAAGATTATTCAAGATGGGTCTAATATCTGTCCACAGTGCACAGGCAACAATCCTGAGAATTATATTCATGCGTTATGATTATGCACACCTGTTCAGAGGTTCTGGGATCAGATATGTAAGGACTTGTCAGAGTGTCTGAGTTGTAAAATTTCACCTTCCCTATCGGTTTGCTTGCCTGGTAACTTTGAGGATAGTTCTTTGGAAAATAAAATAGTTTCCATGGTTTTCACTGCCCTACGTATCGCAAAGAAAACTATCCTCATGAATTGGAAAAGCAAAAAAAATCTCAGTATCAATCAGTATAGAGATCTTTTGTTGGATCACATTGCTCTTTAGACAGCATCTGCAACCGTATCAGATCGATCTCTCTGGGCTCCTTTGATGGAGCTGATCAAAGGAGCCCAGGGACTGTGGAGTTAGGGGCTGTGCGATGTGTCCTATGGGCATGGAGGTTGCTTTGAGGGGTGTCTGAGTCTTAGGCTCTGGGGGGGTGCTCGAAATGGGGTGTCCGGTGGGTCTGGCCCCATGGTCTATTGCACAGTCTCTGGTGCCCACGTGCGGTGCTTTTGGGGGGGGGGGGGGTTCCGCGCTGACGGACGTGGGTTGCTGCCCTGGTAGCTGTTTTCCGCTGGGGGGGGGCTGGGGCGGGGTGGGTCTGGGGCTTCGGGTTTCCTGGGGTGTGTCGCCCTTGGGCAGGTGTCCTGCTGGAACCTCGGTGGTTCAGGTTATGTGGGTGTATGCTGCATGAGATGTGGGCCTGTACATGCCCAGGTGTCTGGCCCTACCGGGGCCTCTGGTGTTCTGGGGGGCACTGGGCCTGTTGAGCTATTAGGGGGCATGGACATTACAATCTAATGGCAGATGCTTTCCCCTTAAAGTGGTTTACACTCTGCTATTGGGGGAGAGGAGGGAGGGGAAGTTGGGACGAACCCAGCCAGGGTGTCTTTCATCGAATGTGTGTTGAAAGTTGTTTGAATGGTAGTGTTGGGGTGGGATTACATTTTCAAGTGAGGAGAGGTGCCATGGGGATGTGGCTTTTTGGAGCACTCCGTGTCCAGCCTCGCTAT
The DNA here is from genome assembly GCF_011125445.2 of Fundulus heteroclitus. NCBI lineage: Eukaryota > Metazoa > Chordata > Actinopteri > Cyprinodontiformes > Fundulidae > Fundulus > Fundulus heteroclitus. The sequence goes on from NW_023396912.1 coordinate 2,519,793, forward strand.
CTCAATCATGGTCTATGTCATCTTTTGGTGCAGATTCCATCTGGGGAGCGGGGTCTGCGTGGTTGGGGTGGGCTGGTTAACCAGAGGGGTTTATAATTTATTAATTTATCTTTTTAGGTTTGGTGGGTGGGTTGGGGGTTGGTGGTGTTGGTCAGTGGTTGGCTCAAGGGCTCTGTCCCTGGCCCCGGGTGGTGCGGCTGGTGGAGCCCCCTTCTCCGGGTGGGTTTTCTGAGAACGGAGGTGCCTATCAGAGTCAGCAGGGGAGCTTGCTCCTTGGGAGAGCATGAGGCTCCTTAGTTCTTTTCTCCCCATCCCCGACTCCTCCCTCTACCTGCTCTAATCACGCTGCCACATATGTAGGACCTTGGGGAGGGGGGCGTTGTGGGAGAGTACCACTTCCAGTTGACATCCCATACCCCAAATTTATTATGCATTTTAGACAATTACATTTACAACATTTTCCCAACACACATATATGTAGGGATCTGTTTGGGGGTAGGGGGGTAAAGACATCTGGGAGGCATTTAGACCTTGAGGGTTCTGGGTAGGTTGCTTGGAGGGGTGCACTGGCACCAGCTACCTACCTATCCACTCCTGGCAGCTGCTTTGTGGGGCCTGGCCCCCCAGGGCTCGGTTGGGGCCCCCTGCTGTAGGGCGGGGCACCCCTGGGGCCTTGGGTCCCATAGCCAGTTCCACCTTAGCGTAGCTGGCTGCCGACAAAGCCTACAGGGTCATCCCCAGGGCCCCTGGGTGGCTTCAGCAATGCGACAGCTGGGGGTTTCCTGGGGGGCGTCTCCACTCTTCCCTCGGTGGGTGCGGCGGATTTTCTGTGTTGGCCCCTCTTGGGCACCTTTACTTTGGGATCCCCTGGGGCCTGCCTCTCTGCTCTGGGGGGAGGGAGGAGGGGGGGGGGGGGAGGGGGTTTGTTGGCTCTTCACAACCACTATTAAGCATTTTCCCCAAGGTTAAACGTTACACACACAAGTGCACTCTCACAAACACCTACAGGTGCTAGGATCCGGCTACTTTCATACTCACCTATATTTTATCTTTAGCTACAACTTTATACATTTCTTAATGATTAATACTGTATATACTTCAGTGATTCTATCAAGGTTTTCCTGTATTGTATCTGTAAGTCTATTGGTTGTGTTGTTCTTTTTACATCTCTCTTTGCAATTAATGAAGCAGACTGATGACGTTTTGCCAACCTTACTCTTTTGTCTCCACTCTCTTTCAGCTTTTCTCCCTTTCTTTTTTTCTTGTCATTAATGTTAGAGAAATGTGAACGTAATAATTTTATTTTATTAAATTAAAGGCATTTGGTTTGTTTATCCTCCTGTCCCTTCTTTGATGTTCGACAATAAAGGCAGAAAGACAGAGGTTGCCCGGCGCAGATAATCCCAGACTGTCAGGGAGTGAAGCTGTCCGTTTGGTTTCCTCTGCTCTCTTTTATAGAAAAGTCTAAACTTGTGTTTGTGTGGTTTACTTTGTAGGATAATAAGGGGTTATTTGTCATAACCCTATCAATTTCTCTCTCCTCTTCTACTTTTTCAATGTAGTGTTCAAATAACATGAATTTTTCCCTACATAGTAAAACTACTTGCATTATTAAAGCGTTGTAAAGCAAGAATTATTGCAAAAGTGATAAAGCTCCACTTGTCAGAACAAAATCTGTTGGGCTCTTTCTGGCTTCAAGACAAGAATTCTTATTGCCACATTGCCAGATAGGACCCTGGAAAAATAAATAATTTCTTGCACTTTATAATCCTGAGCACCTTCAGTCCTCCCTGCACTAAAATGCCACCATGCAGCACAGTGTTGGAGCAACATGGTGGAGAGCATCCCCAGCAGAACAATGTTATGTTGCTAACAGCATTAGAAAGTTATCCGTTACTTCTGAAAGGTGATTCTATTTTGCTGTGTTTTGTCCATTTGAGAAGGGAAAGGAGGGGCTGGGTGGCAGCTTGGAGCAGAGGCTCTCCCCTGGAGAAGGAGGTCTGATTTGCAAAGGGGGCGTGGCTTGCAGAATGAGGCGTGGCTTGTCACACATCTGTTGTGGTCTATACCACTGATCTCTATTTATTCACTGGATTGCTAAATGGCCGTTGGTAGTACACATCGCTGTGAAGCCACCAGCTGCCGTATTGGTATTCCCTATTTTCCTCCAGTAACTAGGGAATACGTGTGCTACAGCATCGAACAACGATCACTTTTTCATATTTTTTATATATATATATATATATATATATATATATATATATATATGAATAACATGTAAAATATTTCAGCACATAATTTCCTAGTACTTGATAGTGTTAGTCCATCAACTGACTGTAAAATTACCTATGAAACGTTTTCACACAGCAAGAAAACTGCTTGTTGTTGCAATCAAATCCTGTGGGGTTCTGTGAGAGTAGGGAGTAGCAAGATGGCGGCCAGTGACTTCAGGTTTTCGGGCCAACCAACAATCCAGTGAATAAATAGAGATCAGTGGTCTACACACAGACCTCAAGCATCATCTAGTGGTGTAACATCGCTTATTGCTCCTTTAATTGTGTGCTTATTAATTTTTTTATTTGTGGAGCATTTATCTCTGCATTCATTTTTGGATATGTCAGAGTTGGTCCTCCATACTTTTCATGCCTCGTGCGAAACAGAAAGTGAATTACATTATTTTTTAGTTGACTAAACTCACCAGTTAAACCAGTATCAGGGGTTAAATACAGCAGTTCTGGTAGTTTATCTACATTCAGCAGGTTACAGATTACCATTTGTTGTGAGATGTAAAGAAACTGTCAGTCACAGTAAAACCTGGTTTACAGTGACTCTCGTCATCTCACATAGAAACATATTATTCCATCTAAATATCAGAGATCAAACTTACCAGCAGAAACAACCATAAAGGAGCTGAAAACCATCACAGTCCAGAAGAGGAGAGCAGTCAGAGAAGCAGCCATTTCAGCCATGAAGGAAGTCAGCAAGTTTAACCAGAGTTTAACAGAATCCTCTGAGGAACAGCACAGAACCAATTAAACTTTAACATTAAACTCTGTTAAGTTTCCATCAGGGTTAGACGTGATCTCTGGCTCTGATTTAGGAAGAATAAGTTTCTGGTGGAGAGAAACCGAGGAGAAGGTGGATTTTTCTTTAAAAACAATGCACAAAACAGCCATGTTACTGTTTCACCGTGCCGTGTCTACGGTGAAGCACCCTCGGTGGACCCAGTTCGTTTTACCCAGTCAGGCGACCCCCACTTACTTATTACCTTGAATGTAGGACGCATAAAACAGACAAGTATGCTTTTAGTTATATTTTATCTAGGTAAAGACAGAGAAATAGTTACAGTCACACCAGCGCTGATGGGCCCCTGATCGGCAGGAGGCCTCGAGTGCTCATCACACAAACATTATAAAGGGATCTCGGGACACACCCATACAAGGGCGGTACACATCCAAACTGTGACATCAGCAGGGAAGCTGCGTCACCTCCAGGGTGGTATCTGATAGATATGTGCCAATCTTTTGGGTCAGTGCCATCTAAGTGTGCCATGCAGTTCTGGGATAAACAGCTCGTTCCACTTGACCTTGTTGATATCCTAACAGCCATAAACAAACTTTCAGGATAAAATTATCTACCGTTTGTAGCGTTATTTTTAAAATCTGCATCAGTCCAACTGTAGTTAAACGTCTCTATTAAACAACCGCGTGTTGGACTCTAAACATCATCAGGCCCTTTGATGTCATTGTTACCGTTATAGTCAGTTACATACCACTGGTTTCCTGCCCAATATCTGCATCAACCAGCACGCTGGTATCCGATCCAGCTCCTCCTCCTTTAAAAGCCGTCAGAGATCTTTCTGCAACAAGTACATAAACATGGACAACACCCTAATATCTGATTACAGAAGCCAGTGCGCATGTCTTGGTGCTGCACTTCTTAAAAATCACATGATTTTCACACAGCCTGAATTTGCAAAGAAACTGAAACCAAAAGTAGCTCTTCTTCTAGTACGACGTTAAAGGCAGATGCAGCAGAGGAAGGCAATGTCAGCGTTCTGTTGAGGATCCCCGAGGAGGTTTATTCAAGAATCATACTCCATGATGTTTATCCAATTTTCACACAGTTTGATGTGATATGACATTTAAATAAATCTATCCGTTGTCTTCCGCTTATCCGGGGTCGGGTCGTGTGGGTAGCAGCTTCAGTAGGGAGGCCCAGACGTCCCTCTCCCCAGCCACTTAGGCCAGCTCCTCCGGGGGAATCCCAAGGCATTCCCAGACCAGCCGAGAGACAAAGTCCCTCCAGCGTGTCCTGGGTCTTTCCCTGGGCCTCTTACCGGTGCGACGTGCCTGGAACACCTCACCAGGGAGGCGTCCAGGAGGCATCCTGACCAGATGCCCGAGCCACCTCAACTGGCTCCTCTGGACGTGGAGAAGCAGTGGCTCTACTTTGAGTCCTCCCCAGATGACTGAGCTCCTCACCCTATCTCTAAAGGAGAGCCCAGACACACTAAAGAGAAAACTTATTTTGGCCGCTTGTATCCGGGATCTCGTTCTTTCGGTCACGACCCAAAGTTTGTGACCATAGATGAGGGTAGGAACGTAGATCAACCGGTAAATCGAGAGCTTCTCCTTTTGGCTCAGCTCTCTCTTCACCACAACGGATCGGTACAGCGCCCACTTCACAGCAGACGCTGCACCAATCCGCCTGTCGATCTCCCGCTCCATCTTCCCATCATTCGTGACCAAGACTCCAAGATTCTTGAACTCCTTCACTAGGGACAGCACATCCTCCCCAACCCGGAGGAGGCACTCTACCCTTTTCCGATTCAAGACCATGGTCTCGGATTTGGAGGCACTAATTCTCATCCCGGCCACTCCGCACTCAGCTGCGAACTGCTCTAGTGAGAGCTGTAGATCACGCCCTGATGAAGCCAATAGGACCACGTCATCGGCGAATAGCAGAGACGCAATCCTAAGGCCACCAAAATGGATCCCCTAAACACCTTGGCTGCACCTAGAAATTCTGTCCATAAAAGTTATGAACAGAATCGGTGACAAAGGGAACTCTAACCGGAAAGGAGTCCGACTTACTGAGACCTGACAGCCCTTATTAAAGGGCTTGGTACTCCATACTCCCGGACTACCCCCCACAGGATCCTTCGAGGGACACGGTCATATGCTTTCTCCAGATCCACAAAGCATATGTAGACTGGTTGGGCAAACTCCCATGCCCCTTCCAGGATCCTGTTGAGGGTGTAGAGCTGGTCCAGTGTTCCACAGCCAGGATGAAAAAAACATTGCTCTTCCTGAATCCGAGATTCGACTATCCGATAGACCCTCCTTTCCAGAACCCCAGAATAGACCTTACCAGGGAGGCTTAAGAGTGTGATTCCTCTGTAGTTGGAACCACCCCAGTCTGCCAATCCAGGGGAACTGCCCCCAATGTCTACACAATGCTGCAGAGCCACGTTAACCAACACAGCCCCACAACATCCAGAGCCTTAAGGTACTCAGGGCGAATCTCATCCACCCCCGGGGCCTTGCCACCGAGGAGCTTTTTAACAACCTCGGCAACCTCAGCACCAGAGATGGGAGAACCCGACCCAGAGTCCTCAGGCTCTGCTTCCTCAATGGAAGACATGTTGGCGGGATTAAGGAGGTCTTCGAAGTATTCCGCCCACCGACGCACAACATCCCGAGTTGAGGTCAGCAGCACACCACCCCCAATATAAACAATGTTGGTACTGCACTGCCTCCTCTTCCCGAGATGCCAGATGGTGGACCAGAATCGCTTCGAAGCCGTACGGAAGTCTTTCTCCATGGCCTCTCTGAACTCCTCCCACGCCCGAGTTTTTACTTCGGCAACCAGTCGAGCCACCCGCCGCTTCGACTGCTGGTACACATCAGCTGCTTCCGGAGTCCCACAGGCCAATGAAGCCCGGTAGGACTCCTTCTTCAGCTTGACGGCTTCCCTCACCGCTGGTGTCCAGATGGTGCAGATGGTGTAACTCACCCCAAAATCAACTGGACTAGATGGTGCGCTCAGACTGACCATGGAGTCAGCACGATCAATGGTGGACTTAGATATTATCACGGTCTATAGCAGTTGAGCAGCCAGTGGGGAATTACTTGCTATTAGGGTTAGCATGGACCCCGTTGTTCAGCTTTTCCCATTAAATGCAGCAGTTTGACTCACTTGGTAAAGTCCTGGTCCGCCATGTTGAGTTGAACGGATAAGCAGATAGAAGCTTCTCCTACATGATGATGCAGTGAACGCATTGTCACCGGTTTGTGCATGCAAAATGCACAGTGGTCAACACCACACAATTTTTATGGACACCACAGTCAGTCCAAGCGCACTGTAAGGGTGGCACTTTAATGTTGCTGTGCAATTAAAAAATATATTTTTATGTGAACTTGTTTAGTTCTTCAATATTTGTCTTAAAACCATTTCAGTGCCACCCTCTTAGGGTTGAAAGGTGGCTATTGCAGTTACATTCTCACAGTAAATGCTTTTGTCATCATAGCCCCTGTTTTTGCTGACTTTGCATTCACACTTCTAGTGTTGACGTATCCGGTTAGCTCAGCAGTTAGCCTAGCGGTTAGCTCTTCATTGTAGCTCCGCTGCTCTCACAGTAGTCTTTGAACATTGCAGAGAGTCACGAGAAACAAACAACGTAGAAGTTCATGAGAAGAAGAGCAAGGCCTCTGTAGAAAGAAATAAGACCAGAGTGGATTTGGGAGATTTTTTTCATACGATCCCCCTCGGGAGCGGCAGAGCACGTAAGACTGGCTCACGCATGCACAGTTATTCAAAAAGGGAAAATTGCTTACTTTTAGGTGGGACAAAAAGCAAAAACCAACTCTAATCAATAGGGGGCTAAGTACTTTTTCACAGTTCTGTATTTATTGGTAGGTATGGTAAATACATGAACTCCAGGGAATCTATCTAATGCAAGTTTATGTGTAAAGTACATTCCAGTAGCAAGACAATTGAAGTGCTGTGAATGAACAGAACATAAGAAAACACTACAGATAAAAGCACATGGCAGTGGAATAGTAGCAGCAACTTAATTTAATTATGTTTCAGGGAACTACAATAGTTCAATCAGAACATTTAAATGCAACCCTAAACAAATTGTTTGTTAAGTTTTTTACCTTGATTGAAAGGAACTAAGATTTTCAGCACTTTTACAGACGTTAAAAAAGTCTAAGTATTTTTTGTGTGTGTTTTGTTAATGGGTAAAGTCCTTTACATAGATGTGTTGGTGACTGGATTCAGCTCTGAAAGTTTCTAATGAATTTACCTTTTTGGAAAGAGCATTAAACAGGTTTTTTTATTTTTATTTTATTTTTATTCTTTCATTTGGACTCTATATGGTCTCTTTCATCTGTCAGCTGTACATGAGTTTTACCTGAATAAACAGAGAACCTGAAAGACTGAATAGAAGTTTCTGCCAGACTGGAGGTGTTGATCCAGTTCACCTCCTCCATCAGTGGACTAAAGGTCAGAAGGTTCACCACATCAGGACCTCCAGTCTCCTGAACAGTGTCCAGAAAGTGATGGATACTCTATTTCAGACAGGAGGTCACAGCTCCTGCTGGTCAGATCTCTACTGGGACTCATGTTACATTCCAATGCAAACCAGGAGGCTGCAGCTGTGGAGCAGAGTAGATCCATGGGGACCAGAACGAGAATCCTTCTTGTGCCACAGAGGAAGCTCAATGTCATGAAGTCCTGCAGAGGCCGTGTCCGTAGGAGGGGAGCTGGCTGAGAGCTGAAGATGTTATTAGACGCAGATCTAATACATGTCGTTAGCTCCCTAGCTAGCAATGAAAGATTGAATGTTAAAGAATAACGTTCACCTATGATTGAGTGTTAACTGAACAATCCCTCACCATAGACAAAAAATGTTTTTGCTGGGATTTTAATTAATCTTTTACTCTTTTTAACATTTTACTCTGTTAATAATTATGGACAACAGTGGCAGCTGGAAGGAAGGAACGCAAAAAAGCAACATATTTATTGTCATGCTTTTGTCTTCAGACAACCCAGTATATGAGCAAGGCACGGTGTGGTGCGTAAAAGGTTAATTGTAAAATAGATACAGTAGTGAGAGACTGAACAGGTGATGACATGAGCAACAGTCCAAAGGGCCTAGGCAAAGATCCAGAAAACAGTCCAGGTTATGTCTAGAGTAGCAGGTGATGAATCCTCTGAGAGGCCAGAGCAAACACTGAAACACACAGGACCCGCTTTACACTTCCTGCATCTCGCTTCCTGTCTGGCCCATCTAATTTTTAGAAATTGATGCATTCACTCCGTCATCCGTCACAAATGGACTCGATCCGTATTTTCTGACCGACAACGTAACGGAGAATGCACGGATGAAGGAGTATGTGTGAATGAGGGGTAAACAAAGGCACTGAAGTGTTATTCCAGTAAGGTCATGTTGAGTACAGAAACAGGTTTAACAGGCTGAGCACAGAAGTACAGGGAAAAATACATGCAGGCAGTAAGACGATCTGCTGCTGACTGGCTGTAAGAAGCTGTTATTTACAGACGTTATATAGAGTCCCAGGTTGAAATAACTTGATGATAAGGAGCCGCAGCAGGTGTGGTCTGTTGAGATAAGAGGAGCATGAGATTGAAACTATTCTGACCCCTAAAATTGGGGAGAGGGGGGTTGAGCTGCAGCTGGATTTGTTCTCATTTCCATAATTGTTGTTTGTTGGCTGAGCTGGCTGTCACTGTTTAGAAATAATGGGTAGAGTTGTGTCATTTCCAAATGCCGCGTTTAACTTCACATTCACTTTAAGTCAACGGATTTTAATTTCCACAACAGCAATTTTCTGTAGAACCTTTTCGAAATTATCTGTGTTGATTAGCTGTGTGGTGAGATGGCGTTCCACCCTCCCCACACCTTTGATTGAGGGGCGTGGCAGACGTCTCCATAGTCAGGCAGGTTTGTTCCTCCCCCTGTAGGTCGGCTGTCTGGTTGGTTGAGCTGCTCACGTGAGAGGGTAAGTCCCATTTTCAACCAGTGCCTGGGATTGTTGCTGTTTTTTAGGCCCTATTTGTTTTTTTCTCACAGACATGTTAGGATTTCTGACTGAGCCACGTGGCTGGATTGTTGGAGAGAGCTAGCGTCTGATCCCTGTCTAAACAATGGCCACGCGCTGCCCTCCATTGTCTCCACAAACAGTTTTCTTGTCAAATTGGATGAGCAGCAAGATTGACCAAAAGAAGGTTAGTTCCATCTATGATACAAAAACAATTAAAAAGAGACACACACAGACACAGAAGTAGATATTAGGTTTATAAAAACCTAATAAAAATGCAGAGCCACTGACATGATATACAGCAATGCTGCACTCCAGAAAAGGAAAAAGCAAAAAACCTGATTGACCTGGAAAAAATTATTCAATATCTAAAATTAAAGGTACAGTAAGTATGAATTACAACAAATAAATTAAATCACAATATTGCACAGCTGAATTCAAAATGACAAGTGAAGACAATTTGCTGAAGTAAGTTTTATTTGCAAATACTTTAGTCATAACATACCAAATGCCGTGCTCCGTTTTGTTAACCCTGGGAACTGTCGTGAAGGAACCAGGAAGTAAAATCTAGCAAGTGATCTGATGACACTAAGATTTCATGTACAACAAATACATGTGGAAACATTTTGGAAAAGATTCCGTTTACTTCTCTATTCTGAACCGAGGCAATTCAAACTTGACTTTTTCAAAAAATATTCTCATGCTACTGAAGTTTAGACATCTTTTTTTAAATGTTTTGCCCAAATCAAAACATTCTGACACTTTTGTCTCATAAAAGTAACATTAATATGTTAGTTCTGTTTTACCTGTTTGTGAGCTGTTTGTAACGAGTGATTCAGTCTCGACTGACATGAAATCATGTCACCACTGCCACTACTTGCTGCGTTCAGTCATGGAAACATTTCAGTGAACATTCCTGAAGTGGAAACATGTCTGAGTTTGTCTCTGTGAACAGAGAGGTGCTGAGTGTTTGAAGACAGAGGAATGAAGGAGGTCCACCATGAAGACCTGAACAAGTCCAGACTGGTTCTGCTGCTCTGATTGAGGAACATCTGTCTGCCTTTCCTCCTAGCTCTGGTTCTGACATCAGCTTTCTGAACCCAGAGACATATGGAACTTATAGGTCAACCTCTGCTGGGTTGCATCACTGAGATAACGCCTCGACCGTCTGAATAATTATTGTTGTTATTATTATTATATTGCTGACAGCTGAATCCTGAGAAGACTGGATGCATTTCAGCCTGATCAGAGGGATGTTAAATGTTGCTTCTTAGGTCTGAATTTTCAAGCACAAAGTGAAAAATGGTTGGACTGCTGCTGGAATGACCTGTGGTCTTCTGGCCACAGATCATTTTCTACGTCGGTGCCACCTGGAAATGCTTCTCCAGCTTTCATCAGTTCCAGATATTGCAACAGGCTTCAGTCAGTCTGGCCAGACCTCTCTGCTCTCCTTCAGCTGGTCCACGACTCTGCAGTCTGTCTTTTAACCAACACATCCAGATGAAACCCCCCCCCCCCCTCCAGTGTTTTCATAGCCTCAGTGACTACCAGTTAGTGTTCCAGCTCAGCTGAAGGTTTAACCCCAGGCTTACATTGAATGTGTTATGATGTCTGGGGAAGTTGTGAAGAAGGATGTTCTGTTCAGTGAAGGGCAGCAAAAGGACACCATGGGTGAAACAGACAGTCAGTGTTACTGAAGTAAAAAGCTGTCAACAGCAGAGAGGAGCCTTGAAGGAACCAAACCACGGCTTGGCAAGTCCAGAACTGGGTTTGCTCTAAAGATCCAGTGTTCCAGCCTGTTCTGCTGAGGAATGATGACAGCAGACAGGGGGAGAATCTAGCTCGACTGAACTAAAGCTTTGACATTTGCAGGATAAAAGATCATCTGAGCATGTGAATTAAACACATGAAGCTAGAATTGGACCATCAACACAGAGATCAGTTTTCTATCACTGAGAACTTTGAACCAGTCTAATTGGCTGTTATCTGCAGGTCTTCCTGCTGTGCTGCACAATAAACCAAGGTTAGGAACATTTCACCTCTTTCTGCTTTTCATGATCTCTTAGAGGCAGAAACTGGAGTTCTCTAGAGTTTCCTCAGAGAAAGATGAGAAACAAAAGAAATAAGCAACCTGTTACACGGGAATCTACAGTTCTACTTTTCTTTATTGCTTATTAGCAGGAGGTCAACCATTGAGTTCAGACAAGGACTGAACGCGAGGTCCAATAACTCAGCCTCAGCAGCAGCAGATGGTCAAGGCCAGCAGAGATGAGGATGATGACGTGATGAAGGATGTTGGTGTCTGGGAGGTGCACTCTGAAAACATCCGACTCAGCAGACAGATTAGTCTAGAAACCTTCTGTTCTCCTCCCTTGTGTTCTAAAGGAGCATTTCTGATGAAAGTCTTCCTGGATCCAGATCTGGTTTCAGTGTCAGATCTGTGAGCTCTAAGAACCTGATGGATGCTGCTGCTCAGTTTTACACCTTAACAAGAGTCCGGTGTTAAACACCAGAACCAGATCTGACTTTCTGGCTTCTCCATTTCTCCATTCCTGGGCTTTATTCTACATTTTAGGCTTTAAACTGAACCATTCCTAAATGTATTTCCAGCTTTTCTCTTCCTAAGGAGGTTCTTCTCTCAGACATTGAACAATATAATCACAATCATGCAGCAGAGCTGAATGACTGACTTAGTGTCTTTAAAGAGGAGCCAGCGAGGACAAAGCTGGACTTGTTGGACCGTCGCTGTCTGCTGGCTGTGGTGGTTCTGTTTAACAGTCCAGCAGCTCTGTCCAGTTTCCTGGTTCTGATCCAAACGTTTCTGCTGAACAAAGACCTGCAGGATCTAAACTGGCCAAATAAAAAAAGTGAAGCATCATTAGCAGCTACAGCCATTTTACATAGTGTCCAATATTGGTGTTGAGTTAAAACTCAGACATATAAGTACTTTAACTGATAATCCAAAGTAAAACATGTTTTTTTTTTACGTGTTAAACCGTTCAGACTCAGGGAAACTCGAAGAGCTGTAGGGAAGTTTTAAGCATCTTCTACCAGGTAACAAATGTCCATCAAATATTAATTTTAGTGAATAAACAGGAAGTTCTCATAGAATCTCATTGGTTTCAGTGATACGCTGACGCTCCACGTAAAGAACAGACAGGAATAAAAAAGCCAGAAGACTGGTTCTATCCTCACAGAGCAGAGACTGCAGCATGGGTTCCTTCATGGTTCCTCTCAGGGTTTGGACCGTTTCTCACTGCTGTTTCAGGCGGTACCAGCAGCCCTCCTTTCTCCTCTGGGGGTCAAAGTCTTCGTTCTCTCTCTGAGAGGATGCTGAGACGGCTCATCACACGTCCTCACCATCAGCACACAAGACAAGGAGAGACAGATGCTGTCTCTCCTTGATGTGGAAATAAAAGGTGAAGGCAGATCTCCTGCTTCATGGTGATTTTAGATCAAACCCAAAGGTTTGGAGTCAGCAGTAAATAAAAAGAGAAGACTTCATGTTCTGGTGCTGCTTGAGAGCAGAAGGTGTTTATCGGTGCAAAGATGCTGAGTCATCTTGTTTTACTGTTATTAACAAAATTTACTTGGTTTAAACATCATGACATCAGCTGCCCTGGTTACACCTTTTGATCCATGATTCTGATATTTAGATCCATGGTTCTGATCTTTGCTCCATAGTTCTGACCTTTAGATCCATGGTTCTGGTCGTTAGATCCTGTGTAATCAGTAGATTATTGAACGGTTGATCAAAGATCAGACAGTAAATGTTCCTCCTGAACCAGCAGCAGCTATCAGCAGCTTCACCTTTAACACTAGAACCATGTGAAGCTCAGCGCTGCAGTTTGACATCAGCTACAGACCAAAGGAACATCTCCACTGTGTTCACTGGGTCTGTGGAGAACCAGGGGAAAATGAGGTCCAGTTAGAAAGGTTCTTGCAGACAGACTGGGGTTCTGAGTGGATCCAACCGCTGGTTCCTCCTCAGAATCCCTGAATGGTTCCTTTGACTCAGCGCTCAGGTTCTACTTCCTAACCTTAAAGGAACATCTGGAGAGCTGGCAGGAACCAGATGTTGTTCATATTAGGATTTGATTAAAAGGTCTAAAGATGGAGGTTAGTGAAAAAAAGGAGTTAATATTTCATCTGCTGCTGTGTGGAGTAACAAACACATTTCCTCTGCTTTGCTCTGACGGCCTGCAGAGTTTGGCTGAACCCACTCAGTGAGGCGCTGCTGTGATGCTGCCCCCTGGTGGTAAATGTTTATAAGAAATCAATACGTGGCACAATTTTCTTCAATTGAAAAAAAACAAAACAGAAGTAATAATCTTTAAACCAATAGAGGAGAGATCAAAAGTTAGCACACAGCTTCAGCTGCTTCAGCTAGAAACTACTGATCAGGCCCAAAATCTGGGAGTAGTGATGGACTCAGACCTGAACCTCCAAAAGCATCTAAAGACAATTACAAGGTCAGCTTTCTATCACCTGAAGAACATTTCCAGGATTAAAGGACTGATGTCTCAGCAGGATCTGGAAAAACTAATCCATGTTTATTTTTACTAGAACTGATCACTGCAATGGTGTTTTCACAGGTCTGCCTAAAAAGTGGATTAGACAGCTCCAGCTGATCCAGAACGCTGCTGCCCGCGTCCTCACTAAGACTAAGAACGTAGAGAACATGGACCCGGTTCTGAAGTCCTTCCACTAAGACTAAGAACGTAGAGAACATGGACCCGGTTCTGAAGTCCTCACTAAGACTAAGAACGTAGAGAACATGGACCCGGTTCTGAAGTCCTTCCACTAAGACTAAGAACGTAGAGAACATGGACCCGGTTCTGAAGTCCTCACTAAGACTAAGAAAGTAGAGAACATGGACCCGGTTCTGAAGTCCTCACTAAGACTAAGAACGTAGAGAACATGGACCCAGTTCTGAGGTCCTTCCATGGCTCCCTGTATCTCAGAGAATAGACTTTAAAATCCTTCTGTTAGTCTATAAATCCCTGAATGGCTTAGCACCTAAATACATCACAGACTTGTTATCAGGGCATCAATCCTCCAGACCACTCAGGTCTTCTGGCTCCAGTCTGCTCTGCAGAACCAGAACCAGACATGTTCTTTTTTCTATCTACATTTTATTCCTACTTGCTTTTGTTCTCCCCTCCCTGGGCTGCCACCTTACCGTGGTGGAGGGGTTTGAGTGTCCCAATGATCCTAGGAGCTTTAGGCCCCTAGTAGGGTCACCCAAGGCAGACAGGTCCTAGGTGAAGGACCAGACAAAAAAAAAAAAAAAAAAAAGAAGGACCAGACAAAGAGCAGCCCAAACAGACCCTTATGATGAGTAAGATTAATGGATCTCGTGTTCCCTCTCCCGGACGCGGGTCACCGGGGCCCCACTCTGGAGCCAGGCCTGCAGGTGGGGCATGTTGGCGAGCGTCTGGTGGCCCGGCTTTTGCCCATGGGGCCCGGCCGGGCTCAGCCCGAAGAGGTGACATGGGTCCCCCTTCTGATGGGCTCACCACCTATGGGAGGGGCCAAAGGGGTCGGGTGCGTTGTGCAATGGGTGGCAGTAGAGGGCGGAGGCCTTGGCGTTCTGATCCACAGCTGCAGAAGCTGGCTCTGGGGACATGGAATTTAACCTCTCTGGTGGGGAAGGAGCCTGAGCTTGTGCGCGAGGTTGAGAAGTTCCGACTAGAGATAGTCGGACTCACCTCGACGCATGGCTCTGGAACCAGTCTCCTCGAGAGGGGCTGGACATTCTTCCACTCTGGAGTTGCCCCCGGTAAGAGGCACCGAGCTGGGGTGGGCATACTTGTTGCCCCCCATCTCGTGCCTGTACATTGGGGTTCTCCCCGGTGAATAAGAGGGTGGCCTCCCTCCGCATTAGTGTGGGGGGACGGGTTCTGACTGTTGTTTGCGCTTATGCGCCAAACAGCAGTTCAGATTACCCACCCTTTTTGGAGTCCTTGGAGGGGGTACTGGAGAGTCCCCCTCCTGGGTACTCCCTCGTTTTGCTGGGGGACTTCAACGCTCACGAGTCAATGACAGTGGGACCTGAAGGGGCGTGGTTGGGAGGAACGGCCCACCTAATTTGAACTCGAGGGGTGTTTTGTTGTTGGACTTCTGTGCTCGTCATGGATTGTCCATCACAAACACCATGTTCAAGCATAAGGGTGTCCATATGTGCTCTTGGCACCAGGACACCCAAGGCCGTAGTTCAATAATGATCGACTTTGTTGTTGTTTCATCTGACCTGAGGCCGCATGTCTTGGACACTCGCGTGAAGAGAGGGGCGGAGCTCTCCATCGACCACTACCTGGTGGTGAGTTGGCTCCGATGGCGGGGGAGGAAGCCGCTCAGACTGGGCAGGCCCAAACGTACTGTGAGGGTTTGCTGGGAATGTCTAGTAGAGTCCCCTGTGAGACGGAGCTTTAACTCCCATGTTAAAGCTGTAACTCCCGTGTTCAAAGTTCTCCTCCGGAGAACTTTAAACACGTCCCGAGGGAGGCGGGGGACATTGAGTCTGAATGGACCATGTTCCGCGCCTCTATTGTTGAGGCGGTCGCAAGGTTGTCGGTGCATGTCGAGGCAGCAACACTCGAACCCGCTGGTGGACACTAGCGGTGAGGGAAGCCGTCAAGCTGAAGAAAGAGTCCTACCGGGCTTTTTTGGCCTGTGGGACTCTGGAAGCAGTTGATGTGTACCGGCAGTCGAAGCGACAGGCGGCTCGGCTGGTCGCCGAGGCAAAAATTCGGGCCTATTTAAAAAGGGGGACTGGAGGATGTGTTCCAACTACAGAGGAATCACACTCTTAAGCCTCCCTGGTAAGGTCTATTCAGGGGTTCTGGAAAGGAGGGTCCGTCGGATAGTCAAATCTCGGATTCAGGAAGAGCAGTGTGGTTTTCGTCCTGGCCGTGGAACACTGGATCAGCTCTACACCAGGGACGTGCAGAGACCGTTTGAGGGGCAGGTGCTCAAAGTTAAAAGAGGGCACATGGGGCATGGATTTAAAACATGATTCAGAAACATACCTTGCTATACAACCGGTTGAAATGTACCAACCCACACTATAAAGAATGTAACATGGACTCAAGGGCGTAGGTTTGATTTGCACTTTGGTAGGGACACTATTGGTCCAAAGCTTCATTGGTCCTACGCAATAGGCATGCTCCTATTTTTGATGCTTGATTTGAGCATTAGGATGCGTTTTGCCTGTCTAAAAAGAAAAGGCAGCATTATTTGCTACATTTATACAAATTTTATAAGCACCACACACACTAGATGCTGTTTGTTTATCTTTAAAGCATCACAGGATCTGATCAATGTCGAATTGGGACTTTTTCCCACTTTGAAAAAGTTTGCATTTGAACTTACCAGGTCTCTGTATGACCGGTGTCAGAGTCTGGTCCGCATTGCCTGCAGTAAGTCGGACTCGTTTCCGGTGAGAGTTGGACTCCGCCAAGGTTGCCCTTTGTCACAGATTCTGTTCATAACTTTTATGGACAGAATTTCTAGGCGCAGCCAAGGTGTTGAGGGGATCCGTTTTGGTGGCCTTAGGATTGCGTCTCTGCTTTCCGCGGATGACGTGGTCCTATTGGCTTCATCAGGGCGTGATCTACAGCTCTCACTGGAGCGGTTCGCAGCCGAGTGCGAAGCGGCCGGGATGAAAATCAGTGCCTCCAAATCCTAGACCATGGTCTTGAACCGGAAAAGGGTAGAGTGCCTTCTCCGGGTTGGGGAGGATGTCCTGCCCCTAGTGGAGGAGTTCAAGTATCTTGGGGTCTTGTTCACGAATGAGGGGAAGTTGGAGCGGGAGATCGGCAGGCGGATTGGTGCAGCGTCTGCTGTGAAGCGGGCGCTGTACCGATCCGTTGTGGTGAAGAGAAAGCTGAGCCAAAAGGCGAAGCTCTCGATTTACCGGTCGATCTACGTTCCTACCCTCATCTATGGTCACGAGCTTTGGGTCGTGACCGAAAGAATGAGATCCCGGATACAAGCGGCTGAAATGAGTTTTCTCCGTAGTGTGTCTGGGCTCTCCCTTAGAGATAGGGTGAGGAGCTCAGTCATCCGGGGAGGACTCAGAGTAGAGCCGCTGCTCCTCCACGTCGAGAGGAGCCAGTTGAGGTGGCTCGGGCATCTGGTCAGGATGCCTCCTGGACGCCTCCCTGGTGAGGTGTTCCGGGCACGTCCCACCGGGAGGAGGCCCAGGGGAAGACCCAGGACACGCTGGAGGGACTATGTCTCCCGGCTGGCCTGGGAACGCCTTGGGATTCCTCCTGAGGAGCTGGCCCAAGTGGCTGGGGAGAGGGACGTCTGGGCCTCCCTACTGAAGCTGCTGCCCCCACGACCCGACCCCGGATAAGCTGACGAAAACGGACGGATGGGCTTTTATTCTGTTTTATTTTGCTATATTTTAATCATGTAAGGCACTTTGCATTGTCTTTGTACTGAATTGTGCTATATAAATAAATTTGCCTTGCCTTTCCTTGGTGGATGGAGCTGGAAGCTCATCCCTTCGCTGCTTAAACTCGGCTTTGTTTCTCAGTCAGCAGTTTAAAACTTGGGAAAATAATTTCACCTCTTTCATGCAGCAGGAGCTACTGCAGCACTGAACTGCCACTGCTTTATCATTCAACTCCACTTAATTTTTAATTTACTAACTGAATATTTAATTTACTGACTATTTATTGCATTGGCTATATTCACATAATACATTCTTAAACTCAACAGGTTTTTACCATGTTAAACAAAGTTAAATAATACAATGATTTCAATATTTTATTTCAGAATTTAGATATTGGGTTTATGCATAATACACTAAATCTGAATCAAAGGACATTTTAATATTACATTTCTTTTCCATTGGTTCTTTAATCATATTTACAATAATTGATGGATTATTTTATTATTCACCTTTGTTTAGCGGAGTCAGTTTTGACCCTTAGTTCCTCACAGTGACACTAACTTCCTTATTAAAGTATTGTTTATAGGATAGTCTGCTGACCTTTCACTGTTCAATACCAGTGTTCATATCTTACCTGCTCATGTACTAAAATAAAAACCTTCAGTTTAGTGGACTTTGCTGCATCAGTGGCCAGTGCTTGTTTCTTATTCAGCCTCTTCCTCTCTGCTCCCCTTTTTGTTTCTTTTTTTACTTTCTCGCTCCATTTCACATGTTCTAGGATCCAGCACACAACTAGCCATGCATCTCTGCACTGCATTTGATCCATTTTTGCAAAGTGCAAATGATTTGCTTACATTTGCTCTGTCTGCAGGGACCATGAAGCTCCATAGGTTTGCAGCCATGATGAAGCAGCAGCAGTCTGTGAGGCTGACTACAGTGGAAAGAGAATCACAGCTACCTGGAGTCGCCAATAACACAAAAAAGACGAGAAGTTTTTTTTTGCTAAATGCTCCATATATAAATAAATGAATAATTTTTGATGAATAAATCGGTGAGCAGGGGTCAAAAAGTCTCTGACATCAGCTGTAAATAACCATAAATATATTTTATTACAGCTAAATGCTCCATAGCCCTGCTGTGTGACAGAGAGCATCAGAGGCCTCAGAAGGTGAAAGGAGGGATGTGTCTGTCTGTTCCCTCACAGCTGCAGTCTGAGGAATTACAGGCAGGTGAGCCGCATGAACGGCATGAATATGTTTTATTAAAGGCATACTATGCAACATTTTTCAGTTAATGAATGTGTTCCATACCGTTTTGGATGATTAAATGAGTCATTTCAGGTCGAACGAAGGTTTTCTCGGCCGCCCTGGGGGTCTGTGGGGGAAATACCGCACTTGCAATTGCAAGAGCTCACGGCCCGCACACACAGAAGTCTCGCTTTACGCCGAGAACTCCATGGTGTTTTGCCCTGCCATTCACTATATGCACGCGCGAAAGCAACAACAAAGAACCACGTGTTAACGTCAAATAAACATGCAAGCATATCGAGTTTTATTATTATTATTATTATTATTATTATGTTGGCGAGACGCTACCGCGGCGGCTGCGGCGGTAGCGTCTCGCCAACATAAAAAAAAAAAATATATATATATATAATAATAATAATAATAATAATAATAATAATAATAATAATAATAATAAAAAAACTGGTGAGGCGGCCGCGGCGGCATGGCGCGGCGGCTGCCTCGCCAAGATAGCGCTGCGGGAAGCTTGATGTTCATACCTTCACTGTGTTAGTCATTGTTTTTACTGCCGTTTTTTCCACTTTTCGTTGCGTTCGCCTGTCTGCTAAGCTCAAAACAACCGCGCCTGGCTTGACGGAGAAACCAGAACAGCTGAGCATCTTTACGACACTGCACTTTTACTTTCGCCCTCTGGGGGGAGCCTCGCTGGAAAATCAACCCCGGTTGCATAGTATACCTTTAAGAGTGACCAAAACCTCTAAAATATTTGATTGTGTAGTCAAAGGTGGCCCAGGGAGAAGGCCATGAGTCAGGATAGAGAGCTGCAGCACTGAGAGGAGAGCCTGCAGACAGAGACAGCAGGAGGTTAATCCTTTGTTAAATATTTACTTCAGATATTATTTAGTCTGCATTATTTAATTTCTTAAAGGACGCAGAGATACATCATTGTTCTTTATCATGATTTTTTTAACACATCTGACTAAAAGTGGATTTGTTTAGTGTTTCAGGGTCACTTTCTATGTTCATGTCAATAAATGAAATTATGAGGCTCACAGCCCTGTTACCTTGTCACAAGTAATAATCTGCTTACAGGAATGTTTTTATCATCAAACATCTCATGTAGAGCGTTTTCATTTAGCTCCTAATGATCTGCCTACTCTCCTTGTAGATGTCAGAGGCTCATTGTGTCAACTCAACCACAGACTGGCAGCTTAAACTTTAGATTTTAGTGATTTAAAGAACTAAAGTTGGTCAGCAGGTGCTGCACTGCTGCTGCTGGTCATTCTGTGGTTCCTCAGCCTCTGGAGAGGAGAGAGGATGATAAATCAGTCAGCAGGCTTCAGAAACATCTCCCCCTACGCCCTCGGCCATAGTGATGTAACGTTGTCATGGTTACTAGCAGTGATAAACAGGTCTGACTGTCTGGAGAACATGTTCCTAGATTCAGGAGACGTTCCTCCTTCAGGTTTTATCACCACCTTCATTCTGCTGTGTGGGTTAAAGGGTTCTGCTTCATCTCTTCTCCTGTGAGCAGAGGTCCGTTCCTGCAAACTGCTCTCAGTCCTTCTGGAAACCTTCTGCTGCTGGTTCTCCTGCAGCCAGAGACGTTCCTCCTTCCTTTGTTAGATTCCTGCTTTCAGGATTCACTAGTAGAGACAAGCTGTCATCTCTGTGCAGAGCCCAGGAACCTCCTGCTGGTGACGGACCTCCTCCTCCTCCTCCTCCTCCTCCTCCTCCTCCTCCTCTTCCTCAGTGGTGACGGTCTGCTGCTCCTCTGCAGCTCCTGCTGGAGTCAGATCTCCAGGATCAAAGCAGGACAGTCCAGAGCTCCTGGCTCAGGTCTCAGGGCTGCAGGAGGCGGCCTCACCCACCTGAGCAGAACTCACCTGTCTGAGCCTCTTCCACCAGACAGGATTCTCTGATGGAGTCAGTCCAGGACTCTGGAGCCAAAGCTCCCCACCACACATGAAACCCTGCTGGTTCCACCGGCTTCCTGAGACATCCTGCAGGACCTGGAGGAGAACAGAGGTCCTGTGGTTCTACTGGCCTTTAGAGCCGCCCCACGTTTGGTGAAATGTGGATCAACCTGCTGACTGAGACCCGTTCTGACCCAAGGCTGGTCCTCCTTATCCAGGGGAACCAGGGAGCGCTGTGGTTAATCAGCTGAACCTGGAAGGTTCTCCTCCAGAGAAAAAATCTCCCACGGCTGCTCTAGAGACCCTGAGAGACACATGAGTGAGGGGGGATGGAGGAAGCAGCTTAGAACGGACCAGAACCAGCAGAACCTCAGCAACAGGAGCCTCTGGGTCTCTTTTTATTTCAGGGGGAACAGTTTCTCCCTGAAAAGTTTCTGGACCTTTTTATTCTGTATTTCTTCACAGATGGGGCCCGTTTGTCCCCCACTGGGATCTACGCCGTGACTACAGGAGGTGTTAAACTAATTCACCTTAGAACCTCAGAACCTGCCTTTATTTATGACCCAGTCAGGAACCAAACATGTTTTCAAGAACACCGACCAACAGAGAAACTTCTAGAGACGAGGTTAATGTGAGAATAAAATCTGATCACATGTCAGATAAAAACCAGCAGATCTAAAACCAGAAGCTTCTGCAGCTTCACTTTAACAGGAAGAATGAGAATCTGCTGAGCTGACGGCTCAGAAGCTGCTAAGTAATAATCTGAATGATTCCTGAAAGGAAGTAAAAAGTGAAGATTTTAGGTTGTCTCCACCCTGAACTACAGATGGAGGCTGAGGGTCAGACATACTGCTGAACTATGGCCACAGCATCATCATCTAGATTTAACTGGCTCACATGTTTAATGTGGACACCATGAGAGCTCAGTGATTATTATGGAGCATGAGCTGATCAGGCTGCAACAGGCTGGCTGACATGTGCTTTAGACCAGATTACAGCAGAACACCTTCAGTCTGCTTCACAGGCTTTAGGCTTTGATTCAGACAAAGATAGAATGGAGCAGATGTTTGACTTCTTCTACAGTTTTTGGTTCTTCACTATGTCTCTGTCATGTGGGCACGGCGTGAAGAAGAGCTGCCATTGATCTGACACAGATACCACCCACGTCTCCATGATGAGGCTTTAATGAAGCTCAGGCTGCAGGGGCACCCATAGACATCATATACGTAGACGCCCCATTGGACGCTGCCGGCCGCTAGGCCGACGTGCCTACAGGGCGGCCATCTTGGGTCAGACCACAGATCAGACATCTGCTGTCAACATGAATAGGAGGTAGCTCAGATCTCATTTTAATCATATGTTAACAATGCTCGTGACCTTTCAGTCAGATTACACATATTTATTCAGAACCAAAACTATTTAAACTGAAGTCAAACTGGATGGAAAATGTACAGGCACTTACATATTTTGCAGTTACATATTAATCTAATATACACACAAATTATACACACATGAATCTCTCTCTCTTTCTTCCTATATATATATATATATATATATATATATATATATATATATATATATATATATATATATATATATATACACAGGGGTTGGACAATGAAACTGAAACACCTCTCATTTTAGTGTGGGAGGTTTCATGGTTTCATGGCTAAATTGGACCAGCCTGGTGGCCAATCTTCATTAATTGCACATTGAACCAATAAGAGCAGAGTGTGAAAGTCCAATTAGCAGGGTAAGAGCACAGTTTTGCTCAAAATATTGCAATGCACACAACATTTTGGGTGACATACCAGAGTTTAAAAGAGGACAAATTGTTGGCATGTCTTTGTGATGTATCAACAGCCACGGTATCCAGGGTAATGTCAACATACAACCAAGAAGGATCAACCACATCCAACAGGATTTTTTTCCAGTGTCCTGTCTAGCAATGTGACAATAGGAATTGATGTCTCAATGCCAGATAGAGCTCGACAGATTTTGCTTTTACAAGTGGAGCGAACAGCTTTCGCCATAGTGCTCCACTTGATTTGTGCATGTAAATAGCTTTATTGTGATTCCTGCTTGAAGAAATTCAAATTATATGGACACTACATGGGAGAGTAAAGGAAGAACAAGAAGAGAGAGAAAAAAAAGAGAAGAGGTGAAAGAAAGAAGAGATAAAAGGGAGAGAGTGATAAAACGTTATCCGTCTGCTCCATCACCTAGAAAGAAAGATGCAAAAAGAACAGCACAACCAACAGACATAAAGCAACAGATACAATAGATTAACACCTAGATGCCATTGCTAAATCATATGTATTATTATTTAAGCTGACATGTGTAATGTGATACCTGAAAAAAGAAAGTGAAAGAACATAAATAAATAAATAAATTATAAGCTTTCTGTATATAAGTGAACATTTAATACCTGGGACCCAGCACCTGTAGGAGTTTGTGAAAGTGCACTAGTTTAGGTGAAAATTATCCCGAAGGAAATAGATTGATAGTGATTGTGGAGAACCGAAGACCCACCTTCCCTGAGCACAGAGGCAGGAGTCAGGGGACCCATAACCCCGGACTCCCAAAGAGGCCCCTAAAGCAGGACGCCCAGGAGGGGCCGACACAGGATATCTGCAACCCCCCCCCCAACGAAAGAGGAGAGACGACCCCGAGGAAATCCCCCAGCCACCGCAATGCCGACGCCCCCAAGAGCCGCGTGGACGAGCCCGTGGGCTCCGCCGGCAGCCAGCCCCGCTGAAGTGGTCCCGGTCATGGGCCCTGAGGGCCAGAGGCCCCAGGGGCGCCCCGCCCCTGTGAAGGGGCCCTGGCCGCCCCCCGGGGGGCCAGGCCCCGTGAAGCAGCGCCGGGAGTGGGCCGGCGCACGCCCGGGAACCCGCCCCAAACCCGAGGCCCACCAATGCGCCAGAGGGCCAGGCCGCCCGCCAGCGCAGCGGAGGAGGGCAGGATGTGGGGGGATGGGCTTCGCACCTAGCGGAGACTTGAGATGTTCTTGGGAGAGGGAGCGGACTGGACCCGAACCTGGGAAAAAAAAAAAGGAAAACTCATTCACACCATCCCTCCCTAGCGCTCCACTCGCCACACACAGATTTAAAAAAAAGAAAAAAAAAAAAAAGACGTCTTCCCCCCACCCCCCCATACCATGGCCTACACGAGTGTGTGTTGTGAAAATGTTTGGAGTGAAAGTGTCTAAGATGCATAATAAAATTGGGGAGAGGGGCGTCACCAGAAAGTGGCAACCTCCAGTAACGCCCCCTCCCCAAGGACCTACATGTGTGGCAGGGTGATGGAGCAGGCAGAGGGAGGAGTCCAGGGATGGGGAGCAAAGGACTGGGAAGCCATCCCAGGGAGCCAGCTCCCCTTCTGACTCCAATAGGCACCCCCGCTCCCCGAAAGCCCCACCCAGAGAAGGGGGCCTCGCCAGCGGCACCACCGTAGCCCAGGGGCCAGGGAGAGGCCGCAGGGCCAGCCAACCACCCACCAGGACCAACACCTCAACCCCCCAAGCCCACCCACCAAGCCTACTGGCTTTACCCCCCCCCCCCCAAAAAAAAAAGTATTACTTCCTTTTGCGTCCACAATTAAATGTGTACCTCAACTCTCCAGTTTTCACCAAAACTGTCCGTCGGGAGCTCCACAGGGTCAATATCCACGGTCGGGCTGATATAGCCAAACCTTTGGTCACTCGTGCCAATGCCAAACGTGGGTTTCAATGGTGCAAGGAGCGCAAATCTTGGGCTGTGGACAATTTGAAACATGTATTGTTCTCTGATGAGTCCACCTTTACTGTTTTTCCCCACATCCGGGAGAGTTACGGTGTGGAGAAGCCCCAAAGAAGCGTACCACCCAGACTGTTGCATGCCCAGAGTGAAGCATGGGGGTGGATCAGTGATGGTTTGGGCTGCCATATCATGGCATTCCCTTGGCCCCATACTTGTGCTAGATGGGCGCGTCACTGCCAAGGACTACCAAACCATTCTGGAGGACCATGTGCATCCAATGGTTCAAACATTGTATCCTGAAGGAGGTGCTGTGTATCAGGATGACAATGCACCAATACACACAGCAAGACTGGTGAAAGATTGGTTTCATGAACATGAAAGTGAAGTTAAACATCTCCCATTGTAATATTCTGGTTTCTGTTCTGGTTTCTGTTTATTATTTGGTTAAGCTCTTTTCTGTTTAGTCTGTTCAGTCTTGGTTTATTATCTTTTTACCTGTCCTGTTTGCTCCCGTAATTATTTCCATCTAGTCCCTCCCATCCACCTTGTCTGCCCGCCTGTTTAAACCCCTCTTAGTTTTCTGTTTGTTGCCGGGACTTCACAATCATCACATTCGTTTGCTGGTAAGAGCACTCCAGTATATTGTTTGACCTGTTCTTGTTTTTTTTTTTTTTAGCCTGTCCAGTTTCGTTGTCCGTACCATTGTCAGCCTGGACCCTGTCTGTTCGCCTGTTTAATTCCCTCACCTTCCCTTCAATAAACGCCGCAAAAGATTTACTACCGTGTCTGGCTGAACACTTGGTTTATCTCCACACAAATCATCACAGTAAGTCCCGGCCACTAAGATGAACCGTTCGCTAAGACGCCTTCTCCACTCAGGAGCTGCTACGTTGCACGAGCCAGGTATACCATCCAACATGCCGGCTCTCGACGCACACTCACCCCAAGCCTCCAGTCTGTCCTCCTCGGAGCGTTCCCGTCCAGACTTGGATTTTTTCCTTGAGGTGCATGCACACGTGGTGCGGGACATCCGTCCGGATCTTTTTCCGGATCCGATCCAGCTCCTCTCTCCTTACGAGGAGCCGCCGAGACCGGCATCGGCTACAGCGGTTGCGTCCCGTCAGGAAGCATCTACCCTCCAGCAAGGTCCGCCGGCTCGCCGCCGGAGAAAGAAGCGTTCGCCTGCCGGCCATCCATCCAGCATAGGCGGGCAGCCGTCCGACGAGCCAGTCCGGTCTCACCCGACTGCTGAACCCCTGGCTCAGGCCACTTCCGGTCCAGTAGACAGGAGTTCCTCGCCTCCCAGAGCCAAGAGGCCCACAGCTCCCCCTGCTGGTGACCGTGACTCTGAGTATCTGGCACTGGAGAATAAAATAAGAACTTTTGCCTCCATCATTAAGTGTCTCAGGGAGGCTCTACTCATCCAATATTCAGAGGAGCTGGATGAGAAATTAAAAGAGGTAGAGGGACATTATAGGTCAGCCCTCCAGGCTTTCTATAGCCGACCCAAACCAGTCCCCGAGGGTCCGGCCGACGCCTCGGCTCCCGAGTCTGTCTCCGAGGGTCCGGCCGACGCCTCGGCTCCCGAGTCTTTCCCCGAGGGTCCGGCCGACGCCTCGGCTCCCGAGTCTTTCCCCGAGAGTCCGGCCGACGCCTCGGCTCCCGAGTCTGTCCCCGAGGGTCCGGCCGACGCCTCGGCTCCCGAATCTGTCCCCGAGGGTCCGGCCGACGCCTCTGCTCCTGATTCTGTTTCTGAGGGTCCGGCCAACGCCTCGGCTTCCATCAAGTCCCACGAGGGGGTCCAGGAGGACCTGCCTCAGTCCAAGTCCCACGAGGGGGTCCAGGAGGACCTGCCTCAGTCCAAGTCCCATGAGGGGGTCCAGGAGGACCTGCCTCAGTCCAAGTCCCACGAGGGGGTCCAGGAGGACCTGCCTCAGTCCAAGGCCCACGAAGGGGTCTGGAAGGACACACATTCGCTCAAGCCTCCAGGTGTAACCCAAGAGGAGACCCAGGAGGGTCCGTTGCCGACTCGCGACGTGGAGACCCAGGAGGGTCCGTTGCCGACTCGCGACGTGGAGACCCAGGAGGGTCCGTCGCCGACTCGCGACGTGGAGACCCAGGAGGGCCCACCGTCGACCTGCGAGGTGGGAACTCAGGCGGACGCTTCCTCTTTCGGATGCCCCTGGCCTCGGGAGAGGGCTCCGCACCCGTGGTCTCCTGGAGACTTTGACCCCCTCGGCGTTCACCTAAAGCCTCAACCCCTATTCGCCCTGGTAGACAGCCAACTTTGGGAGAGACTCTACTGGCTGTCACTGTCCGACATTCTCCAGAGACTGTTGTTGAGACTTTTTGTCGCTAAGGGTCTGGCTTTCACTCCAGCCTGCAGTCAGGCCTCATTCACAGCCTGCAGTCAGGCCTCATTCACAGCCTGTAGCCAGGCCTCACTCACAGCCTGTAGCCCGGGGCCTCCTGAAGCCTGTAGCCCGGGGCCTCCTGAAGCCTGTAGCCCGGGGGCCTGCTGAAGCCTGTAGTCAGGCTCCCCCTTCAGTCGCCTATAGCCAGGCTCCCCCTTCAGTCGCCTGTAGCCAGGCTCCCCCTTCAGTCGCGTGTAGCCAGGCTCCCCCTTCAGTCTTCTGTAGCCAGGCTCCCCCTTCAGTCGCCTGTAGCCAGGCTCCCCCTTCAGTCGCCTGTAGCCAGGCTCCCCCTTCAGTCGCCTGTAGCCAGGCTCCCCCTCCAGTCGCCTGTAGCCAGGCTCTCTCTTTAGTCACCTGTAGTCAGGCTCCTTCTTTAGCCGCCTGTAGCCAGGCTCCCACACCAGTAGCCAGACGCTGCCGCCCGTAGCCAGTAGCCAGACGCCGCCGCCCGTAGCCAGTAGCCAGGCGCCGCCGCCCGTAGCCAGTAGCCAGGCGCCGCCGCCCGTAGCCAGTAGCCAGGCGCCGCCGCCCGTAGCCAGTAGCCAGGCGCCTCCTTTAGCCCGTAGTCCGGCGCCTCCTTTAGCCCGTAGTCCGGCGCCTCCCGTAGTCTGTAGTCCGGCGCCTCCCGTAGTCTGTAGTCCGGCGCCTCCCGTAGTCTGTAGTCCGGCGCCGTCCACAGCCTTCAGTCCGGCGCCATCCACAGCCTTTAGACTGGCGCCTCCTTTAGCCTGTAGTCCGGCGCCGTCCAGAACCTGTCACGCCGGGGCCGTCCGCCTGGACGACCGCTGGAGATCCTGACTCGCCTGGGCCGTCCGCCACGACGACCGCCGGAGATCCTGACTCGCCGGGGCTGTCCGCCGGGACGACCGCCGGAGCCGTCCTCCGGGACGCCCACCAGACTTTTGTTTTTTTTGGACTGTTTTTTGAAATTTTTTCTGTTTTTTTTTTCTGGATTCGCCCTTATAGGGTTGTTTTATGTTTTAGGACTTGTGTTGGATATTAATTTTTTGTTTTTTCCGACTCTGGCCCTCCAGCCTTTAGCCCCCTCCACCCACCCGGTTTGACTTAGGTTTTTGTTGGACTCCCGTAGACGTTGGAGGGCGTCTAGAATCCGCCCTTGAGGGAGGGGCTCTGTAATATTCTGGTTTCTGTTCTGGTTTCTGTTTATTATTTGGTTAAGCTCTTTTCTGTTTAGTCTGTTCGGTCTTGGTTTATTATCTTTTTACTTGTCCTGTTTGCTCCTGTAATTATTTCCATCTGGTTTTAGTTAATTAGTCCCTCCCATCCACCTTGTCTGCCCGCCTATTTAAACCCCTCTTAGTTTTCTCTTTGTTGCCGGGACTTCACAATCATCACATTCGTTTGCTGGTAAGAGCACTCCAGTATATTGTTTGACCTGTTCTTGTTTTTTTTTTAGCCTGTCCAGTTTCGTTGTCCGTACCATTGTCAGCCTGGACCCTGTCTGTTCGCCTGTTTAATTCCCTCACCTTCCCTTCAATAAACGCCGCAAAAGATTTACTACCGTGTCTGGCTGAACACTTGGTTCATCTCTAAACAAATCATCACACACATGGCCTGCACAGTCACCAGATCTAAATATTATTGAGCCACTTTGGGGTGTTTTGGAGGAGCGAGTCAGGAAACATTTTCCTCCACCAGCATCACGTCATTACCTGGCCACTATCCTGCAAGAGGAATGGCTTAAAATCCCTCCGACCACCGTGCAGGGCTTATATATGTCATTCTCAAGACGAATTGACGCTGTATTGGCCGCAAAAGGAGGCCCTACACCATACTAAGAAATTATTGTGGTCTAAAACCAGGTGTTTCAGTTTCATTGTCCAACCCCTGTATGTATGTATATATATATATATATATATATATATATAGGCTATATACACAGACACCGATCTACAGACAACAGCACTTATCTACATAGGAGCAAAATTATATACAGACAAGTGAGAGCAGAGATGCCCATAACAGCATTTAAAAATTATATAATACAAACAGCGATCTGGGGGAAAAAAAAAAAATCAACAAAAAACCTAATAACGCCCCCCCCCCATATAAATCATGTCTATCCAATAATTTAGGACCATTTTGTTTATTTTTGGTGTTTAATGTACTTTTCTCTACTTCCATCCCTGCTACCCATTAGCACATATTGTGTTTATGCCAGAAAAACTGTAACTGTAAAGCATGAGGATGATCTATCATAGAATCTTACTTATGGAAGGTAATTCCCCAGGATCTGGTTCCTAGTGTCCTTTTATTTGCGCACCCATAAGTGGAGTAAGTGTTGGGCTTCCTGGGACGGAGCTCTGGAAGTTTGCTTACTTTCAATACACAATCGAGATTATTTATTAAGTTAGACAATAATTTAATTAAATCAATTGGTCCCATGTAGCCCCTAAAGGGGTGACGTTTTCAGTCAGTTGATTTATCTGGAAATCGGGTGAGAATACACCGGATTCAGAGTGTCTGAAAACATAAAGTACATTTTCCTGAATTGACGTGAATTCTCTCTGAGCGCAGCTTGGTCTGACCTAAGATAGTCGCTCTGTCGGCACGCCTCTCACCCGATGGCGCGGCGTCTACGTATAGGCAAGGCAAGGCAAGGCAAGGCAAATTTATTTATATAGCACAATTCAGTACAAGACAATACAAAGTGCTTTACATGATTAAGATATACCAAAATAATAAAATGTAGATAGAAAATTGAATAAAAGCAAGTAGGGATAGAATATAGTAACAAAAAAGAACATTAAAAACAGTAAAACTGTTTAACTAGAACAGTCAAAGGCAATTTTAAACAGATGTGTTTTTAATCTTGATTTAAAAGAACTCAGGCTTTCCGCACTTTTACAGTTTTCTGGAAGTTTGTTCCAGATAAGCGGAGCATAGGAACTAAATGCTGCTTCTCCTTGTTTAGTTCTGGTTCTAGGTATGCAGAGTAGGCTGGAGCCAGAAGACCTTAGTGGTCTGGAGGGTTGATACACTGATAACAAGTCTGTGATGTATTTAGGTGCTAAGCCATTTAAGGATTTATAGACTAACAGAAGTATTTTAAAGTCTATTCTCTGAGATACAGGGAGCCAGTGTAAGGACTTTAGAACTGGGGTTACGTGCTCTACTTTCTTAGTCTTGGTGAGGACGCGGGCAGCCGCGTTCTGGATCAGCTGCAGCTGTCTGACCCACTTTTTAGGAAGTCCTGTGAAAACACCGTTGCAGTAATCAATTCTACTAAAAATAAACTCATGGATTAGTTTTTCCAGATCCTGCTGAGACATCAGTCCTTTAATCCTAGAAATGTTCTTCAGGTGATAGAAAGCCGACCTTGTAATTGTCTTTAGATGCTTTTGGACGTTTTCTGAGTCCATCACTACTCACAGATTTCGGGCCTGATTCGTGGTTTTTAGCTGAAGCGACTGAAGCTGTGTGCTAACTTTTCATCTTTCCTCTATTGGTCCAAATATTATTACTTCAGTTTTGTTTTTATTCAATTGGAGAAAATTTTGGCACATCCATGCATTGATTTCTTCTAGGCATTTACTCAGTGCCTGAATTGGTTCATAGTCACCTGGTGACATGGTGATGTAGAGCTGTGTGTCGTCTGCATAGTTATGATAGCTGATGTTGTTGTTTTTTATTATCTGGGCTAGAGGGAGCATGTAGATATTGAATAGGAGGGGACCCAGGATGGACCCTTGGGGAACCCCACATGTGATTTTTGTCATCTCTGATGTAAAGTTACCTACTGATACAAAAAATTCCCTGTCCTTTAAGTAGGATTTAAACCAGTTGAGAGCTGTACCAGAGAGGCCGACCCAGTTCTCCAGGCGCTCTAACAGAATGGAGTGATGAACAGTATCAAATGCTGCACTGAGGTCCAATAGAACCAGCACGGTGGTTCTTCCACAGTTTGTATTTATATGGATGTCATTAAACACCTTGATCAGGGCGGTCTCTGTACTGTGGTGAGGAAACCAGACTGGAAAACGTCAAAGCAGCTGGTCGTTGTTAAGAAGGTGTTTAATTGTTGAAATACAGCTTTTTCAATAATCTTACTGATAAAGGGGAGGTTTGAGATGGGCCTGTAGTTCTGGAGTAGAAGTTTGTCTAAATTGTTCTTTTTCAGCAGTGGTTTGATAATTGCTGTTTTTAGGGACTGGGGAAAAACTCCTGACAGAAGGGACGCGTTTATTATCTGAGTCAAATCAGACGCTATGACAGGTAAAACTTTTTTAAATAAAGCTGTGGGTAGAACATCAAGGCAGCAGGAGGAGGAACTTAACTGCTGAATTATCTGCTCTAAGCTTTTGGAGTTTATTTGGCTGAATTGGGACATTTGGTCAAAATCAATTCTGGTAGGAGACAACGTTGGTACTGAACTTAGTATGGATGTACAAACAGATCCTCTTTTGGATTTTTTCAGTAAAGAAGTTTGCAAATTCATTGCAGGCCCTGGTGGAGTGGAGTTCTGAAGCCACGGACACAGGAGGATTTGTCAACCTGTCGACTGTGGAAAATAAGACACGAGCATTATTAATGTTTTTCTTAATGATCTCAGAGAAGAAAGATTCTCTTGCATTTTTCAGTTGTAAGTTATATCTATAAAGTCTCTCTTTATAGATGTCGTAGTGAACCTGGAGTGTATTCTTTCTCCACCTGCGTTCAGCTTTTCGACATTCCCTTTTTTCACTTCTAACTGCTGGAGCATTTCTCCAAGGAGATTTTTTCTTCCCGGAAACAACTTTCACTTTAACTGGAGCAATGCAGTTA
The DNA here is from genome assembly GCF_011125445.2 of Fundulus heteroclitus. NCBI lineage: Eukaryota > Metazoa > Chordata > Actinopteri > Cyprinodontiformes > Fundulidae > Fundulus > Fundulus heteroclitus. The sequence goes on from NW_023396912.1 coordinate 2,551,364, forward strand.
ATGATGTCTGAGACTTTAGGCTGAAAGTTATCTACTAGCTCATCTACTGAGTTGCAGCCCAAGGTTGAAGTAGCAGAGTAAGCTTGAATAAAAGTTTCAGTGGCATTGTCCTTAAAGGTGCGTTTTCTTACGATGTCCCTTTGGCTAAATGAGTCACTGGTAATGATACATTCAAAGGTAACGGAGAAGTGATCGGATAAGGCAACATCAGTTACATTGACCTGTGAAATGTTTAGACCTTTAGTGATGATTAAGTCTAAAATATGCCCCTGCTTGTGTGTTGGCTGTTTAACATTCTGAGTTAAACCAAAGTTTCTAAGTGTGTCACACAGTTCTTTTGCACTTCTGTCTTCAGGGTTGTCAACGTGAAAGTTGAAGTCTCCCACAATAATTAAACAGTCATAATCGACACATATCACAGACAAGAGGTCACTAAAATCCTTAAAAAAGTTTGATGTGGACTTAGGAGGCCTGTAAACATTCAGAAACATAGTTCGTACCGGGCTCTTTACCTTGAGAGCCAAATGTTCAAAAGAGTCAAATTTTCCCAAAAACACCTTTTTACACTTTAGTGAATCATTAAACAATGTTGCTACTCCTCCACCTTTCCTTTGCTGTCTGCTCTCACAAAGAAAATTGTAGTTTGGAGGAGTCGACTCCAGCAGAATGGCTGCTTCATTAGATTCATGTAACCATGTTTCTGTTAAAAACATAACATCAAGATTGTTGTCAATAATAAAGTCATTAATTAAAAGGGATTTTCCTGACAGAGATCTAATGTTTAATAAACCTAGTTTATATGATTTGGTGGTTGATGATGTCTCTGTGGCAGGTTGCATCTGACAGTTTATGATTTTTAAGTATTTGTTCCTGTTTATCCTTTTGTTTTTCTTTTTTCTGCCACGAATCATCACAGATATTTCGTAATTCCCGGGAAAAGACCCAAGCTGATTCTCGAAACTGTCTTGTCTGATAAACGTGCAGCGAGGGCACGCTGTGTATCACAGCGAAGTAATCTGAAGGTCTTGAGGACAGGCATGTTCCGTGATACGTAGAGGAGGATCTGGGGCTCTGCGGCCTTTGGAAGATGCTGGTTTAGTCACAGAGCTGTGGCTATATGGAGAGGATGACATCTGTAGGCCAATCTTAAATACTTTGTTCATGTTGGGAGAAAATTCCAGAAAAGGAACCTCTGGGCTTTGTGGAGAGGAAGGCGAGGCGGGTGTAGTCCGGACCGGTGTTCGTGACGATGGATTTTCTTGGTCCTCTCGTTGTCCTGCTGAGATCTGGGATGAATCGTCCTGTAGCTCTGACGAAGCCTCTTTCTGTGTCATCTTTCTGGCCATGTTTATCTTGGCTTTCTTATCCGGGTGATGTCGCCCAGGGCTTCAGCTTGTATTATGAGTTTTTCCAAGGTCGGGCGTTCTTTCAAGATCCTCTGAAGGTTGTCTGATATTTCAGACACCAGGCCAAAGTTCGAAGGGTTATAAATCAACACCTCTGTGTTTTTCTTGTTACAGAAATGTTTAATCCCCCTTACAGATCCATTGCATAATATCAGGGTCCTTGGCCCTGTGGCATGTCTTTTCTGTGATGTCTTAGAATGAAAATCGTTGACATACCTCTGATTGTTGTCGTGATCCTCCCTGGTCACATTTTGGAGCGGAGCGAATCTGTTTCGTAATGGAATTCCTGCATTTCCAGCAGGTTTACTCCTATCATTTGTTTTGAGAACAGCCCGTTGTTGTTTCATTTGTCCTGGGACATCTCTCTGTAGTCTCGGCCAGTTTTCTTTGTCTGGGTGCGGGGTTCGTTTATCCTTTGGTCTTGCACCCAGAGTGATCCAGGGATTCTCATTTTCCTCCGGGGACTGTTTGTTTGCCGAGTCGCTGGGTTGGTGGTCACCATTCAGAATCACAGGCAGGGTTGTTTCATTTCCACGCGTGGCGTTTACATCATAATTCACTTCGAGTCGACAGATTTTCAGTTCCATAACAGCTATCTTCTGTAAAAGCTTGTCAAAGTCCATTGTGGTGAAGGTAGGCATCCTTTGAATCGGGTGGTTCTCCTTCATATCCGCTTCATGTTGAAGTCTTTCCATAAGAGCATTTTTCCTGAGAACTGCCTCCTCTGGGCTGTTGTAAAGAGGCATCTTGTGTGGATTAGCTGAAAACTAAAAGAGTCCACACGGGGAAAAAATCAAAATCAAAAATAAATCACAGAAATTAAATAAAATAAAATAACTAAATCCAACTTTCTGTAATTTTGGTTAAGAGATAAAAAGGAGATAAAAAGGGGAGGAAAATGCAAGCAAGCAGGGAGCAGAGAAAAGAGCGTCCGAGTAGGCAGAGAGGCGGAGAGCAAAAAAAAAAAAACAGACATGTGCCCCCACATGTCTGTGGGGGCACCTCCTTCTCTGTTCAGCTGCTACAGGGGTCAAAGGTCACAGGAGCTCCAGCAGAGGAGCAGACATGTTTGATACAACAGAGGACAACATTACAATGAGTGGATATAGAAAAGCAGCAGAGAGGCTCTCAGAGAAACCCTGAAACATCCAGATTTGCTCAGCAGAAAGGAGAGAAATCTGTTTTCATGCAGACAGAGCAGATAAAATCTGGACCAGAACATTTACAGGACGATAAAATAAAGATAAAATCTGGACCAGAACATTCACAGGACGATACAATAAAGATAAAATCTGGACCAGAGCATTCACAGGACGAAAAATAAAGATAAAATTTGGACCAGAATATTCACAGGATTTTGGCATTAAGATATCAATTTTTATTGCCACATTGCTAGACAGGACACTGGGGAAAGAAAAAAAAAAAAAAAAAAAAAAAAAAAGAATATTCACAGGACATTAAATAAAGATAAAATCTGGACCAGAACATTCATAGGACGATAAAATAAAGCTAAAATCTGGACCAGAACATTTACAGGACGATAAAATAAAGATAAAATCTGGACCAGAACATTCACAGGACGTTAAAATACTGAAATGTTACTTTAGTAGAGCTGCAGATGTCAGTTAGATCAGGAACTGATTCATCTATCGACTATTTTCTTTTGTTAATCGATCTAAAAAGAGATACTGAGTAAATTAGCAAACTTCAGTAAACAAGCATTAAACTTCAAATGTTTATAGCTGATTTAAATGCAAATTTAAAGGCAAAACCACATAAAAAATCAATATACTTCAATAAACAAGCGTTAAACTTTAAACAAACATTAAAAGCTCATTTAAATGCAAATCTGAAGGAAAAAGCATGTAAAAATGAAAATAAAAAACTCAATTCAACATTTACAACATTTAATTAAGGTGATATATCCATCCCTGTTTGGCAAAACTTTAGAAAATATAACTATTGCTGTAAGTTATTATTTTCAATCAAGCAAAACAAAAACATTCTTAGTAAATGAACACACACTTCAATAAACAACCGTTTTGAACTTAAAACATTTTAAATACATATATCTGCTGCTCTGGGTTCTGCTGCTGCTGCTCTAGAACCAGAATCCATAAACCCCCTGGATTCTGCTTCTAAAGCTCTGGCTCAAAAGTTCTAAAACTGCTGCAGAACCAGACTCTATTAAGAACCCCATGGGTTCTGGTTCTAAAGCTGTCAGGTGTCCTTGTGTCCAATACCGCAGGGCTGTGTGCTGTCAGCTCTCATTTTTATATTACAGCCTCAACCCCAACCAGCAAACACACGTTCTCACATTCTCTGATGACACTGTTGTCCTGTCTCTTCTCCAGGACAATGACAAAAAAGCATGGCCCGGCTTTTTCCCCTGGGCTCTTTCTGGTGTCCAGAAATCTGCACGTTGCGTTGTTGTGTATGAGAGCCCAGTACTGACGCTGTAAACATTCCTCTGCCTTTTAGATTAAATATGGTAAAATATAGTTTTGTTTCAAGAGTCTTTTTATGACTACAGAAGTCTAAAATAGAAACACCACATTATTCAGAAAAAGAATCTAGGGTGACCGCAGCAGGTCAATTATTAACCAGTAGTAGCCAGGTTTCTGTGAGACAAAATAAATCTGATTATCAGAAATCAATTCAAAAGTCTTTGGAGGGAGATACCTTATATTTAATAAACCACATTTAAGTGTTTTATTTTTTTGTTTAAGTTGATTTTTATGAGACTTTTATAAATTTGCTCCTTTTGGATCAGTTTTTAGTTTTGGCCATGAGACACTGTCTCAATGAGTAATGAGTGGGTAACAGCACAGAAGCTACAGATAGGTGTGTTAAACTACGCCTCTGCTTCCTGGTCTGGACCCTGGGTTGATCAAAACTGATCAGCTAATTGGAAAAAAATACAACAACACTTTTAAACCACTGACCTTTGACCCTGAGATTTAGACCACTGACCTTTGACCTGGAGATTAACTTTTTTCTCCATCAGAATGTTTCTCTTCCCACTGTAGACGATGCAGGTGTAGATGTTAGTGTCTCCATCTGTGGGGTGTTCCAGAGTCAGACTGAGGTCTCCAGTTCTCAGCAGGTCTTCATTCATCTTGGTTCTGTTTCTGTATCTCTTGTCCAGTTCTTCAGGATGATCAGAACCGTTCTCATACACATGGACCTTCCTGTTTCTCCTGTCCCTCCACTCCACTCTAACATCTCCAGGCAGAGTAACTGTGGTTCTCCAGGGCAGCAGGACAGACTCCTCTCCTGAATCCACCATCATCTGTTAGACTGAGAGGACAACAAAGGACAAGATGAGTTGGACAGAAAGTAGCAGCAGCTCTGAGGACATTTTCTTTGACTGGATGAAGGTCCAACATGTTGGACTGGTTCCAGTCTGAAATGGGTCCCATGTCTCCACTGAACAGAGACAGTGCTGTCTTTGCTGAGGGTCCAATCAGCAGCAGAACTGACTGTTGGATAAAACGTCCTCAGTGTGGACAGGAGACCCAGCAGAAAGCTGCAGACTGACCAAACAAGCAGTCAACACTGAGAACACCAACTCTCGGTCATCAGAGCCTTACACCATCGAGCTGAACATGTCCCCACTAGGACAAGAGGGAAGACCAGGGAACAGAAACACGTAAAAGATGCTCTCTAAACCTGCGGATGCCCTAACTGGGCCTTTGTCAAATCAGCAAGGAAACCCAAAAGACACGTAGAAGAACAGAACGTAGAGAAGAACGAGCGCAAATACATTGTTATCCCAGATGTTGAGATTAAAACAGATTTACCATCACAAGTGGAGCCTTACTAGCCTCGTAAGACCATCCTGATCTCGCGAGCTTTCAAGGTTTCACTCACAGATCAGTTTGGCTACTTTCCGTTAAAGAAAACTTGGAGCAGTTCACCAAACGAACGTCCAATCAGCGTTGGCTTTGAGGCGGGTTGAGGTGTGACGCAACGAGAAGCGCGACAGTTCAGTCTAAAGAACATGGCGGTTTCAGCCGATGAAACTAGCGTTAGCATGGCTATCGAGCAAGTTTTATCGGAATTACAGAGTATTTCTTTGCTGAGCTAACAAGCCTTTACCTGCAGCAGCAAGGGTAGCTTGGCTTGTGGTTGTGTTTTCGTCGCCGCTCTGTTACGAGCGACAACGAAGCATGTTGATGAGTATGTCATATGCTTAGTTGATCTGATTGGTTTATTTGGCCCGTCTATCACCAACATAGGCCAATCAGCTAACCAGTATTTTCACCCCTTCCCAAAATTACTTCAACGGAATGTTTCCAGATGGATATGCGGAGCAAATCCATCTGGCGGAGTCAGGTAAGAGCCTTACTACTCTCCGATTGATTTATATATGCAAGAAGGTTTAGTAGTTTTTATACTGGGACTATTTCATGTTCAAAGGACACACAAACAGGAAGGTAGAAGGGGAAAAAAAAGGAGAGAAACAAATGACGCAAAATGCTGAAAGGGAGATAAGGTGAAGGAGAAGAGAACAATATAACACCCACTGAGTCTGCTTCTACACCTCCAAAGAGAGATAAAAAAGAACAGCAAAACCAACTGATAAAGTATTACAGGTACAATCTACGGCATGACACCATCACTGAAGAATATGCAGTGTTATTTAATACAGAACATATAAAGTGAAAGCAAAATATATTAATAAAGATATTAATGGGGGTTTACTGCATAGAAGCGAATCTGTAAGTACCTGAATCCAAGCACCTGTAGTTCTTTGTGAGATGTGTATGTAATGTTTATCAATAAGAAAAATGCTTAGTAATGGTTGTGAAGAACCAAAGACGTTCAGCCACCATACTTTGACGTCACTGCTGCCACTCTGGCAGAGAGCGGCTGGTAATGTGAGACTGATTGTCAACAACAAGAGCAAGTTTTCAACTTTAATTGTATTTAACTATTAATTCATTTAGCTGCATTTGCCCTTTGAATGTCTTTAGGGAACAGTTTGACTGGACGGAGCAGCCGTTCATTTTTTATTTTTAGATTTTAAATGTTCAAAATTGTTTGCTATCCATTGTTAATGTTTTATGTTTTATTAAATAAGCTTTAAACAAGTTAGCAACCCCCCCCCCCCCCCTCCCCATCGTTTCTCATACAGGCCTGACAGTTTTCCTCCATTCACTGCAGTTTCCACAGCCGTCATTAGTTCATAAGAGGCGATCAGGGTTCGGTTCCCTGGGACACGCTGTGCTCTCGCTCACCTGGCTGCTTTGTTTAGTCTCCGTTCTCATTGGTTATCTCAGAACACATGACGCCTCTAAACTAAAGAGCTGTGTAGGCGCAGCAGCAGATACCTTTCCTCACCATGTACAACCCTGGTGTTACTTTCACATCTGGCCAGACATTGGATGCCAAAACCTACATACATTTCAAATTATTTAATTGTTTTTCTAGCTTACGTAAATAAGACATTTCAACCCACACTTCTCCATTTTATAAGAATATTCATACAAAATGTTGGGCCATTTCTCTCTGGCTGGAGTCAGACGGAGTGGACCGGAGCAGAAAATAGACTTGTTCCGTATTTTGACGGTGAAGGACGGAGAGTTTGGCCGTTGACAGTAACGTTCGCATAAGTCATGGAGAATGATGGCTATATTTATCCATAAATCCTGATGAATCCAATCAGTTACTTCGACTGTAATCATGTCTTGATGACATCAAAAGCTGGATGACTTTAAATTTCCTGCACTTAAATTCTGACAAGACAGAAGTTGTAATCTTTGGGCCAGAGTCCTCAAAAAATAAACTTCTTAACCAATCACTTAATCTGGATGGCATTAACTTGGCCTCTGGTAATAAAGTTAAAAATCTTGGTGTTGTTTTCGACCAAGACATGTCATTTAAATCCCATATTAAACAGGTATCCAGAGTTTCCTTCTTTCACCTCAGGAATATCGGCAAAATTATAAACATTCTGTCCAGGGGTGATGCTGAAAAACTAGTCCATGCATTTGTTACTTCAAGGCTGGACTATTGTAATTCTTTACTATCAGGAAGTCCACAAAATGCAGTTTAAAGCCTTCAGCTGATCCAAAATGCTGCAGCAAGAGTTCTGATGAAAATCAACAAGAGGGATCATATTTCTCCAATTTTAGCTTCCCTTCATTGGCTTCCTGCTAAATCAAGAATAGAATTTAAAATTCTTCTTCTAACGTATAAAGCCCTTAATAATCAAGCTCCATCATATATCAGAGCTCTGATTACCCCGTATATTCCTAACAGAGCACTTCGCTCTCAGACTGCAGGTCTGCTGGTGGTTCCTAGAGTCTCTAAAAGTAGAATGGGAGGCAGATCCTTTAGCTATCAGGCTCCTCTCCTGTGGAACCAACTCCCAGTTTTGGTCCGTGAGGCAGACACCCCGTCTACTTTTAAGACTAATCTTAAAACTTTCCTTTTTGACAAAGATTATAGTCAGAGTGGCTCATGTTACCTTGAGCTATGGCAAAAAATGGCAAAAATTTGGACTGCAGTCACCCAAAATGGGGCAATATGTAATATGAGTCTCTGCCACTGTTTAGTTTTTTGTTTTGGGTTCTTAGTTTTTGTCCAGTTCTAGTTTCTGTCTCAGGTTGGTTTTTGTGTTATTATGTTTTGCACTTTACTTCTCCATCATCAGCTCAGTTCACCTGCTAGCAGTCTACCTGCTCTCTTTCTCCTCCCAATCCATTTGCCTGTTATTCCCCTGTCATCAGTCACAAACCAATAGTTCAGTTAATGTCAGTCACCACCTTCCCTTTGCTTATTTCCACCTGTCACTGGTAATTGGCAACCTGCTCTGTTCACCACCTTACTTAAACCCGTTTGAGTTCCATCATAGGTTGGATCTTGTCATTTATTTTGTGTTTCAGATTGGTTCTTGAACTGTTTTAGTTTAATGCCACTTATTCAGTCAGCTCAGTTCCACCTCCAGCCATTTCCCTTCCCCTGATCAGCTCCACCCATTCTGGTAATCAGTTTCATTCTGTTCACCTGCTCACTACCCTACTTATAGCTGCCTCTGTCCCCTGCAATCGGACAGATCATTGTTTTTTTTTTCCCTGTCTGGGGTAAGTCAGATCCTACTAGTTTTCTGTTTTGCCTGTCTGCCTGTAACCCAACCTGATTCTGTCTGTTTTTGCCTGGATTATTTGACCTGTTCTGCTTTTTTTGTTGTTAGACTGAACTGCTGAAACCCCAAATGGACACTGCACCACACTCGCATAACTGCACATTTATACATTTGCACATATGCTTCAGAATGCTGAAATGCTGAAGCCACAAATGGACTGTGTGCCACATTCGTATATTACACGGTTCTAATAATACTCTCCTGGATACGTGAATAGCACACTGTCCATTTCCCCTGCATTGTTTACCTTGTTTACATTGTTTTACATCGTTTACATTTCAATAGTTTACATAAGTCGATGTTGCATCTTTATCCTGAAAATTACTGCAATTTACTGTGATTTTTCAAGCTGGATGCAAACGAAATTTCGTTCTGTATGCACTTTTGCATACAAAATGACAAATAAAGCTATCTATGTCTATCTATGTCTATGTCTAGACCAGCCTGACTCCTGACCAGTTTATTTTAGGTTGTTGGCTGTGGACTGTTAGAGTTTTTTTGGACACTGCCTCCTTGCTTTTTGGCTTGGTGCCCTTTTTTGGTTTTCTGTCTGTTTTCTGCTCTGTTAATAAATCACCTTTTTTATTTCAACCTCTGCTTGTCTGGCTGAATTCTGGGTCCTCTATTTCTGATTAATGACACAATAGCCCTATCGGCAATACCTGGTACCTGGAAATTGATACCAGTACTTATTCTCAGCACTGCTGCGTGTTTACGTGATAGATGTTAGTTTATTAATAAAGTCACAACATTTTTCAATTTAACATTGATTTCTCAATATATAAACTTGTTTGGATCTAGAAATGAACATTACCAAATCAATTATACGCATTCGACTGTGTCAGATTCGAAAGAGTCAAAAACTTATTGGACAGGCGGTTTTCTGACATGAAGAATGCAGAGCTGCAGTCCTTGTCAATGAGAGTGTCAGCAGTCAGTCAATAGAAGTGTTATCCCTCATGAGCAGCTGCACGCCAGGACGCTTGTAAAATAAAATGCAAACACAACTACGTCGAAGTAAAGAAAATGCTGCTAATAAGACTGGGGAGGAGTTTCTAAATGGGTGAGACCAGAGAAAGGGGATTCTCTGAGAGCTTTTTGTGTTAACCAAAGTTATTTTTGAATTTCACATGCAACACTAGAAGAGAGTCGCACAAGAAACACACACCTGAAAAAGCCTCCTGCCGAACTATGGACTTGTTTTTAATGTTTCAGAAACCCTTAAACAATATTTAACTTTGCGCAAAAGTTTAATAAAGTGTTTCTAATAAGCTTTTAAAAAGTGTTGATCTTTGAAAGCTAGCAGCATTTTTTTTTGTTTGTTTTTTTATAAACTTAGAGCAATTTTAATAAACTCTTTTAAAGCTTAATATCCCATCCATCCATGTTCTATTTTTAGTCTATCTAGAGATAGATTCAGGTCATGTGGGATGTGCATCCAAAGTAAAGAGCAGGGTCTCATGTTTCAAGTTCACACAGGTCCTCGCACCCTACCCGCAACCGCCTGGTCTGCTAGTCTAAAGCGAGTTATATGAACAGTTTTATCTTAAATGACTTGGCGTGTCACAATCACAGCACAAGTGCTGTTTGGTCACTGTGTGAAGAATCCAGACAACCTCAGCTCTTAATGTTGGAGCTGCAGAACTATTGTCCCGCCAAGGCAGAACCTCTGCTTGTACTGGGACCAGAGCAGCAGGACGGGCTCATAGCTGTCATCTATCTTAGACCTTTTACAGTGATAAAACAGGCAATTAAAAGTGATAACAGAGCTTTGTAAATGGGACTCCACAGCCTGAACTCCCAACATTCACAGTTTTATGTTGTTGTTGTTTTTTCATAAGCCACAGGAGGCTTCATAGTTGCTATATGAAGCCAACCTTAACCAAGCCATAATTTGGTTCTTTTGCTGGTGTTGTCCCTTGAAATGGCTGATCAGACTACAGCTCCCAGCATGCAACACAGTCTAGGACACAGTCCTAGACAGTCTAGGACTCTGTCATCTTTATCGACGTGCTATTTCAACCACTCACACCGAAGCTAACCCGTGACGCTGATGAGAGCGACACAGGAAAAAAACAACTTTTTTTTTTATGTGTTTGCGGCTCTAGTGGCACGCGTTTTATTGACAGTGAGCTGACAGGAAGAGGGGGGAAGACAGGCGGCAAAGCGCCGCGGGTCGGAGTCGATTGAGGACTAAAGGCCTTCTAACATGGTCCGCAGCGGACGCGCCCTGGAAAACAAAACTTGCCAAATCCGGTCGGGAGAAGGGCGAAAACATGGTTTCCACCAACAAAAGCCTTCAGAGCCGTTCTCTGATGTTCTTTTAATGAAACAATATTAGGTAGATTGGACAACACGGAAGAAATAGCAGCATCAATGTTAACGCTTGCTTCCTCGACAAGCCGTCATTGCTATCAAAACAGTCTCACGTCACGGTCGCTTCTCCACTATGTCTATGAAGTAACATCTATGAAACTCCAGCCCTGCGTCCTGATTGGCTGGACAATAAAATTGGTTGGAGAAATCACTTTCTATGGGCGATGGCCCAGATGTATGTGAGTGAAGCTAGGCGGAGCGACACACATCTGGCGGAAGTCAGGTTAGGAAAACGGTGCATCCCCCCGCCACCGGAGAAGGCGAAACACAGTAACGAGCGTTATTACCCGACTTATCTCTCCCTCCAAGTGACAAAGGAGAAAACTCTTTATTTCTGCCCAGGCAAACAGATCTTTGCCTGGGCAGAAATAAATTTATTTAGAAAAAGGTTTAATGTCAATGTTTTTTTTTTCCTTTATTCCATAAGGAGTTGTTCAACTGAATGTTTACATGCTGTGACTTTGATTTAGGTGATGGGCTGTTAACTGTGTTTTTCTCCTATTGGGTTAATATGAAGCAACCGCACCGTCGGTTGACTATCCTGCTAGTCTGTTCACCCGGTTTTTCACTTAGAATTGTCTTCGACCACGAGCTTGGTCTTGTCCTGTACATATCACAACCAGCCTGTCATCCGGTTTCCTACTCACAACCTTCCCAGACATAAAACTTCTTAGAACATACGTCCTGCTTGTCTGGTTCGGATTCTGGGTCCAACTGTTCTGTTCATAACAAAACTGGCTGTTCCGATTGCCTGAAATTAGATTTCTTTTCCATCTCTGTCTCTTTTCCCACTTTCGGGTTTCCCGCATTTTGTCAAAGTGTCTCAGAGTTGTCTTTGTCTCAACTGTTTACCGCTCTTCATTCAAAGCCTGCCTTCACGCTAGGCTAGTGAGTTACCTGTGACCTCGTAACCGCCATCTTACGCACAACACGAAAGGTCGGAGGTCATATGTCATCATAGTCACCATCTTGGGTGGGACACCGAGTAGCCCAAACAGTAATAGTAATAGTAATATCATCTTTATTGTCATTGAAACATACATTACAACAAAATATGTTCTCTGCTTTTAACCCATCCCCTAGGGGAGCAGTGGGCTGCCATGTGCGGCGCCCGGGGAGCAATCTGGGGTTAAGGGTCTTGCTCAGGGAGCCAGAGTGCATGCGTGGGGATCGAACCGGGTACTTGCATCCTTCTCTGAGTGCAAGCGCACTGCTCTAACCACTAGGCCGACACTCCCCATACACTGAGACGCAGCCCGGTAGGCAATTTGGAGTTAAGTGCCTTGCCCAGGGGCACATTGACATGTGGCAAGGGGAAGCTGGAATCGAACCCACACCTTCTGATTGCCAGACGACTACTCAACACATCAAGCCACAGTCGCCCTGTTAGCTGTAGGCTGTTGTGAAGTCGCACTAGCTTTGCTACCATTAGCCTAGTGCTACCTTGAAGCCGGACTAGAATGAGTTAGAAGCTAACTGTGTGTGAACATAGCTAGCGAATAGTTTTGCCAGAATCGTTCCCCATCGTGGTTTCAGGTCTGTTTCGGTACACCAGCTTTGCTACCTCAGAGCTATTTAGCCAGTGTTCTTTCAGTGTTGTTACCTCAAAATGCTGACATGTTGATTGTGATGGTTAAAGTTATAAATATTTGCTGGACAAGTTTAACCAGTCAACAACTGGTTAGATAACACTTTTCCGGCATAAATAAGCTCATAACTGCAAATTAATAAACCTAATCATGATGTTCTCTGTGATGTTCATTTTATTTCTGTTAATCATTTCTTGAACTGGAAGAGAAGTTGTCACTCCTTTATTCTACGTGTGCAGAGTATGATGTTAAAAGAACACTAGTGCTTGAATTACTTTTTTACTATTGTCCTAGTATCAGCTGTTTGGGCTCATATTCACCAGACAATACCTCACGGAGTTATTTATTAAACATTAAATAACTTGGAACAGTACAAAATGGCATAACAGGGGTGTCTTGCTAATTGCCTAAACCTGTTGTCTATTCCATTTGCACAAGATGTGAAATTGTCAATCAGTGTTGCTTTTTAAGTGGACAGTCAATGTGACTGACTTGGAGTTACATTGTGTTGTTTAAGTGTTCCCTTTATTTTTTTGAGCAGTATATATATAGACAGACAAATAGATAATTCTGAGTAGTGTGGCTTTTTTCCTTTTGCCATGCCGGTGCGCTACTGTCAATTACATGTAGAGGAAAGCCTGTAATGTATTATGTTCAATGAAAGCAGGAAAAATGCTGAATCATCACATCACATTTACTGGGACTCTGAAGCTGAAACTCACACATTTCACTTTCAGCTTCTAAGGAGCTTCTGATCAGTATTGATCACACCTGATCAGCTGAATGGAGAAATACATCACATTTAAATCCCTGACCTTTGATCCAGAGAGGTAAACCACTGACCTTTGACTCAGACAGTTAAACCCCTGACCTTTGACCTTGAAATTAAAACCACTGACCTTTGACCTTGAGCTGAACTTGTTTCTTCATCAGGATGTTTTTCTTCCCTCTGGAGGCGATGCAGGTGTAGATGTTAGTGTCTCCATCTGTGAGGTGTTCCAGAGTCAGACTGAGGTCTCCAGTTCTCAGCGGGTCTTCATTCATCTTGGTTCTGTTTCTGTAGTCCTGGTTCTGTTCTTCAGGCTGATCAGAGCCGTTCTCATACACATGGACCTTCCTGCCACCTCTGTCCCTCCACTCCACTCTAGCATCTTCAGGCAGGGTAACTGTGGCTCTGCAGGGCAGCAGGACAGACTCCACCTCTGAATCCACCTCCACCTGTGGGACTGAGAGAACAACAAAGGACAAGATGAGTTGGACAGACAGCAGCAGCAGCTCTGAGGACATTTTCTTTGACTGGATGAAAGTCCAACATGTTGGACTGGTTCCAGTCTGAAATGGGTCCCATGTCTCCACTGAACAGAGACAGTGTTGTCTTTGCTGAGGGTCCAATCAGCAGCAGAACAGATTATTGGACAGAACGTCCACAATGTGGACATGAGACCTAGCAGAAAGCTGCAGCTTTAACATGTTGATTTAACATACTACTTCTTCAGGGTATTTTCAGTGAAAGTTAATAATTAAACCTTTATAGGAGATATTGTGCCTCAGTCAAAAAAGTAAAAAATTATTTTAACCACAGTGAAATTATTTATATTCTCAGACTTAAGGCACAGTTCCACTCTGTCTGCTTAACTGAATGTTGAGAGACAGACAGAAGCAGAGAGGCAGGGTCCAAGCACCGAATAGCGGCCACAAATGCCAGAGGAGACAACTGCACTCTCCGGCTTAGTTAAAATCTGAAATCTTTTACTTCCGCTATTGCGAGGGGAGGAGAAGACGTTAATCAAAAATATTTTAGCCACAATTCATATATTTATTTTGGTTTGATTTTTCAGCTTAATCCCCGGCTGAAGCAGGGGAGCAGTGCCTGTCCGCTTTCCCGGACTGAGCATGTGTCAGTTCTACCAAGCCTCTTAAAGGAGGCCTCACCCTGGGGATTCAGTCACTATTCATTGCTTTATAAGTTTTTGACCCCAACCACGGCAGAAGTGAGCAAAGAGAACATAAATTAATAAAAAATATTTTTCACCGCAATGATATTTTACGGTTTGATTGCGTGTTTACTACCAGACAGGAGGATACTCCATTAGCAGAGGGAGGGTGAGGCTTGGCCGTGTTTAAGCTCCGTTCAGCAGCCAACCTCAGTTAAAGCACCTCACTGTTCCCCCCAGGTGCTTTATATAGAAAGACGGGCAGCCAGCTGGGAAAGACAGCTGCTGCTGTTAGAGAAATATGACACACCGATGGCCATGTCAGAGACAATCCAGTGGACCTCAGAAGCAGAGCAGCAATTCACAGAGCTAAAAGCAAAGCTTATCTCAGCAACTGTCTTAGCTCTAGTTTTACGACTTCTGTGTTGTTTACAGCCCTGTGGTGATAAGCTCAAACCTGTAGCTGCAGCGCTACCCCCATGTCTGCAAGCAGTTTGAGCAACTACCATGACTGTAGGAAGTTCAGCTGAAGTGGTCTGGTTTCATTCAACCACTAAACCCCCATGTAGTAAATGTATTACAATTTGGTCTTTCTGATATTTGCCTAGAGCAAAAAACTGAGCAAATCATTGTTCTAGAAGTGTTGTTAATTAGACAAACAGCGCCAACTGTAGAAAAACAAATGTGGGTAAAAAAATTTAGCAACAATGAATCAGAAGGATTCTATAGTTTGTAACAAAGCAGTTCTCCCTAAAAGCTTAGTCCAAGCAGCAGCTTATTTGAGCCATGGGCAATTGCCATGTCTCAAAAAGGGAGGGATAACTATAATACAGCACCATATGGATTTAATTCATAGGATTTAATTAATACAAAAATTTTTTTTTTGGTAAAGCCTGTACGATTTGTGTTAAAAAAATACCCTCAGGGTAATTTTAGATCAGAACAGCATAGGGTTCCAGAACTAAAGGAACCTTTTGAAGTAATGCATGTGGATTTTATTGAACTGACACAAAGTGGCCCTTACAAATACTGTCTGGTAACGATTGATACATTTTCAAAATGGGTTGAAATTGTTCCAGCAAAGCACGCAGATGCATGCATTGACAGTAACTAAGGCAATATGCAAAGGTTTGGCATCCCACAGAAAATTTACAGTGAAAATGGTCCACATTTTCTGAATCAGGTGATTTAGCAAATGGCAAGCAGGTTACAAATAACCTTAAAAAATCACTGTGCTCATCATTCACAAAGTGTATGGAAGAGACAAATGATGCAGTTTAAAGAAGTGTCCAATGCAAATTTACTGCCAGGAGAGCCTTTGTCTCCACAGGATCCACAAACAGTTAAGACCAGGAGACTGGGTGTTCATCAAAGTCATCAGAAGGAAGGATTGGACAAGCCAAAGGTGGGAAGGACCATTCCAAGAGCTCCTGACCACGCCAACAGCTGTGAAGATCGCTGAAAGACCTTCCTGGATTCACCTCAGCCACTTTAAGTTACAGAGAGTGTTAAGTACCTAAGGTTGGAACAATGGGGAAGTCCGATTACAAAGGGGTTTTGTTTTTTTAGGGCCACTCGTCTCAACGTCGGTGAAGAAACCAACTGATCCCTGTTCTTTAGAGTCCTGGGTAAAATTAACATCTCTGCTAACCTAGCAAAAATGGGGTTCCCATGGAGATGGGGCTTCCTTTGTGTTGTGGCTGTTGCAAGGACCTCGGAACCGGTAGGGCCGGTAGGGCCGCGGCCCTACCTACTTTTGATGATCAAACATGTAAAATAATATATATAAATACAATTAAATTATTCAATAGCTATTTTTTCAAATGCACAATAGTCTATGGCAGCAGCATCATTCTCCAATGAGAAAGCGATAAATCATCCCATCTAAAAATGTATAGGGTAGTTCACTGCTATTGTTTTCATCCGGGTTTTTCGCGCATGCGCGACTGGTAGGCAAAAGGCGAACACAATGGCGGACGCAAACAGAGAAACTGCTCCAGACAGCCTCAGAAGCGGCTGCTGCTGCTGCTGCTGCTGCTACCGCTTCTCCGGCCTATGTAGCGATCGCCACCTGCCCTCCGCCGCTATTTAAGTAGAACAATGACTAGAGCAGAATTAAGTTGTATTTACCGGAGATCAAGTGTAGACTGCAAATTCTGTCTTAGTATGATGCTCCCCCAGTCCATTGGGAGTGTCTGCCTGCGCTCTTTTCATTGAAATTATCCATTTCTTTCTTCGTCCTTCCTCCTTCGGTAAACGACAGAAACGTACATCCAACGATTTGGAATGCCTCTCTCTGCAACCGGGAGCACAACAAGTCGTAGGCATTGCTTAGATTCCAAAAATAAACGAACTAAAAGTACGCTCTAAATCACCCGTTTTGTCATGTAGTAGACGAGAACAGTACTGTTTGTGTCTACACGCCGGACCTGGACGTAGCGATGACGTCACGGGTGAACTACCCTATTGGCTGATTGTGTCATGTGATGTAAACAAAATGACCGCTATTTTGTTTGCTTCGTTAGCTTAGTTAGCTTTAAGGCTGTGTCCACTGCAAGTGCTGAGAGGTGTTTCTCGTCCCTCCATCGTATCAAGACCTATCTGAGATCAACAATGACCCAGAAAAGACTAAATAGCTTGATGTGCGCCCACACACACAGGGATCTTTTGACCACAGTGGATGCTTTGAGGATAGGACTTCATCCAGCATAATGACAGACGGAGACAATTTTTCGGGAATATTTAGAGCAGGGGTGAGTTTGACTTTTCTTTTTAAAGTATTTTTATTCTGTAAATATTGTGTTAGCTGTAATATAATGATTGTAAGTGGAAATAAATACGGGGCATGTGTGCTGGAACGTCAGAAAAAAAAGTTAAATAAATGGGTAGTTCACTTTCATCTGGGTTTTTCGCGCATGCGCGCCGGACTGATGGGCCCGACCAATTTGAAATGCGTTCCGCGGTCCATGGGCTGTTGCGTGCATTATCTGTTTGAGTCCAGATCCGCTGAGTGAGAGAGGAAAGAGGTTCATCCACTCCGCTGCCATGAAGATTTGGCTGGGAAATCTCCCAGACCATCACCCAGAGAACCTGTGGCAGATGTATGTGACGATGTTGGCTGAGGAGAAGAACATGAGTAACTGCTATGTATGCTCAGTGATGCCCAAATCCACCAGGCAGCCCACCCTGTATGCTAAGAGCATGCCGGCAGGAGACGGAACGTATTTCCTGAGGACTGTCCTCGTACCTGTGTTTGCACCTGGCTACATAAAAAAAAACAATTGCACGGCGTACATACGCTCATTGAACGGATCATACTGTGATGTGAAGTTATTTTCCACCTGCAACAACACCACCCGGAACTTCCCTTTCGCCAAGAAAGTCAGAAACTACGTAGGAAGCCTGACGGCCCAGGTGGATTGCGGTGATAAACATCCTGTGTGCATACAGTCACCCGTCAAGCCTGGCGGCAAGAAACTGGACCTGGTACAGGGGTGCCAGGCTAACCTCACTGATCTGTTTCCAAACTCCACGTTAACCACATAGCATCTATACCTACAGAAGGAGGATGGTTCCTGTGTGGTGGAAACAACATTTACCCATCACTGCCCCTCAGCTGGTCAGGTACATGTGCTCCTGTGTTTGTTTCTGACCACACTACTATCATCATCTCAGCTCAGGCTGTTAAGGACCATCACTCCGCTAATAGGAGGAGAAGAGAACTCAGCTCCAGCTCAGGTTTCTAACCCCATGATCCCATATGGGGTTCTAACGTTCCCTCTGAACATAAACACTGAAGCACAGCGAATAAAATAGGACTTTCACTTTTCCTGTGGTTTGGAGTTGGTAAATCTATGCTGATGATTGAGACATTGGACTACAGAATAAAAACCCTGGTGAACAGATGATGGACATTAATAAAGGACAAAACAAACAGATTGTGGTGGCATCTCTTGCTGAAAATAATGACACCCATTAATATTGTTCTTATTATTTTTTGTGTTTTTATTGTTTGTGTAATCCCATGCCTAAAGTCTATGATTGCTAAAACTATGGGAAATGTAATATTCCAATATCAAATGCTTTCACAAATCCCTCTTGAAGAAATACAACCTGTAGTTTAACTTTTCCCTTGTTAAATGCTTAACAAAATGACAGTCTCATTGAAAATGCAGAATGCAAGAAAAGAATACTTGAAGTAGGTTAAGTTAAGCTTTAAATTGTAAATAAAATGATTAACAGGAGGGACATGTTGGAGAAATATGAATGTAATCATTTTATTTTTATCAAGTTACAGGCATTTTGGTTTGTTTTAAGAGTTTTCTTTCAGGAAGGTTCTGTTGTTTTTAACCTTAGACAGGGAGAACAAATGATCCTACCAGATAAGGAATGCCTTGCCTTATCCAGCTGTGCATGAAACTGGTGACTGATCACCATCCGCAACAAAGATTGCTCCCTTGTTTGTTTTCAACCCCCATGTTGTAAATTCCTGAATCCTCCTGACCCCCTCTTTGATGTGTGACAATAAAGGCAAAAGGACAATGATGGCCAGACGCAGACGATCCCAAACTGTCAGGGAGTAAAAGTTCTCCGTTTGGGTTTATCCTCTGTCCTCTTCTATAGAACAGTCTAAACTTGTGTTTTGTGGTTTTCATTCTAGGATAA
Source organism: Fundulus heteroclitus (assembly GCF_011125445.2). Classification (NCBI taxonomy): domain Eukaryota; kingdom Metazoa; phylum Chordata; class Actinopteri; order Cyprinodontiformes; family Fundulidae; genus Fundulus; species Fundulus heteroclitus. The sequence continues at coordinate 2,570,487 of NW_023396912.1, forward strand.
AAGGGGTTATCTTTAATAACTCTATCAGCTGCCTTCTACCACAAGAAGGGAATGGACACTTCAGAGACAAAACTTAACACCTTTCAGTGTGAAATGAGAGAAGCTTCGATAAATCCATTGATCTGATACAGCAGATCTGGATATAGAAATCTGAAGTGTCCTTTTTCTTTTTTTTTCTTCATGTGTGGTCCATGGTTTGAAAATGATAAAATTATATCTTGGTTTGATTCTCTCTGTTCATATTGGTCCTGTTCATCCGTCCGTCCGTCCGTTGTCTTCCGCTTATCCGGGGTCGGGTCGCGGGGGTAGCAGCTTCAGTAGGGAGGCCCAGACGTCCCTCTCCCCAGCCACTTGGGCCAGCTCCTCAGGAGGAATCCCAAGGCGTTCCCAGGCCAGCCGGGAGACATAGTCCCTCCAGCGTGTCCTGGGTCTTCCCCTGGGTCTCCTCCCGGTGGGACGTGCCCGGAACACCTCTCCAGGGAGGCGTCCAGGAGGCATCCTGACCAGATGCCCGAGCCACCTCAACTGGCTCCTCTCGACGTGGAGGAGCAGCTTGTCCTGTTCATATTGGTCCTAAATATTATTATCATCACTCATCAGTTTCTCTGGAAGGTTTTTACCAATCACTAAAGAGAGGGGTGTTCACTCAAAACTAGTCTGGTATCACTTTGCTTAGACCCTGGTCTTCACCCGGGCTGGCCCTGAAAAGAACTGTTCATTCCAAAATGAGCGGAGCCATGCGGTATGTGTCCAATAGGTTTCAGTGGAACCCTGCCTATTGATGTGATGTTCAGGTTCTGCTGGTTTCAGGACAAATGTTCCTGTTGATGTAACTAACTATCTGTCCACTGAGGAGCATAATGTATCTGAATCATCTAGGAGGCTCTTTATTCTCGATGAAAAAGTAAACGAGTCCAGCTCAGCAGATCAACTCCTAACCAGTCCGGTGTGATAATTCCTAAGGTGGAGAAAATCACACGTCCATAAATATCTGCATGAAGTAGTGAATAATTGTGGATTGATGGAAGCGCTGCTGGAGGACATCGCTGATGGAAGAATGCAGAGGAACTGTGTTTTTAGAGATCCTGCTCACCTGCTGGCACATGAGGATGAGAAGCTTATTTGACGGTTCAGAATGCCCAGGGCAGTCATTGGTGAACTGGACCCAATATTTTAGAGGAAGTAAAGCAGGAGGAACTGTGCTGGCGGTCACCGGTGCTGTTTAAGGTTCTAACTCTGCATCAGTCTTTGCTACCAGAGCTTTTTTACAGGGAGCTGACTGACAGGCCGGGTATTTAACATTGTTAACATCCCAACTCCGGTCCATGGATTGCCTCATTCATATGTTGTTCAGATCATAAAAATCCCCTAAACTGTGGCTCTTGTTGCAGCAGGGAGCAAGTTTCCAAATGTAATCAGAGCTCTGACTGCACTCTGACACTGACTGTTGTTATATTCCGGCTCAACTCAGGGTTCCGCTATATTATCATAGTAATTATATTTATTCTTATTATAAGAGTTGTATTTGAAAATAAATGATAGCAGGCTTCGTCCGCAATGGCTGACTCGTATTTCTTATATAAAATCCTCGTCTTAAAGATTTAAAGTGCTGTACATGAACAGGAAAACATTACAGAGGGATGTATTATATATGAAAAGAAAAAAACAAAGGAATAAGCTAAATAAACATACAGACAACATAAAATCACAGTACGTAATTGTTTCTATTCATAAGAAATAATCTAAATATATTCTTGGGGATTTCTGATCTAAAGTAATTTCGTCAAAAACTACAACTAGAGTAACTACTTTTGTTTCGTTATTTCACTGGAACAAGCTTCATCAGTAACATCCATCCATCCATCTATCTTCTTCTGCTTATCCAGGGTCGGGTTGCGGGGGTAGCAGCTTCAGTAGGGAGGCCCAGACGTCCCTCTCCCCAGCCACTTGGGCCATCACCTCCGGGGGAATCCCAAGGCGTTCCCAGGCCAGCAGAGAGACATAGCCCCTCCAGCGTGTCCTTGGTCTTCCCCTGGGCCTCCTCCCGGTGGGACATGCCCGGAACACCTCACCAGGGAGGCGTTCAGGAGGCATCCTAACCAGATGCCCGAGCCACCTCAACTGGCTCCTCTGGACGTGGAGGAGCAGCGGCTCTACTCTGAGTCCTCCCCGGATGACTGAGCTCCTCACCCTATCTCTAAGGGAGAGCCCAGCCACACTACGGAGAAAACTCCTTTCAGCCGCTTGTATCCGGGGTCTCGTCCTTTCGGTCACGACCCAAAGCTCATGACCATAGATGAGGGTAGGAACGTAGATCGACCGGTAAGTCGAGAGCTTCGCCTTTTGGCTCAGCTCTCTCTTCACCACAACGGATCGGTACAGCGCCCGCTTCACAGCAGACGCCGCACCAATCCACCTGTCGATCTCCCGCTCCATCTTCCCCTCATTTGTGAACAAGACCCCAAGATACTTGAACTCCTCCACTAGGGGCAGCACATCCTCCCCAACCCGGAGAAGGCACTCTACCCTTTTCCAGTTCAAGACCATAGTCTCAGATTTGGAGCCACTGATTCTCATCACGGCCGCTTCGCACTCGGCTGCGAACCGCTCTAGTGAGAGCTGTAGATCACACCCTGATGAAGCATATAGGACCACGTATTCTGCGATTTGCAGAGACGCAATCCTTAGGCAACCGAAACGGATCCCCTCAACACTTTGGCTGTGCCTAGAAATTCTGTCCATAAAAGTTATGAACAGAATCGGTGACAAAGAGCAACCTTGGCGGAGCCCAACTCTCACCGGAAACCAGAGTCCGACTTACTGCCGGCAATGCGGACCAGACTCTGACACCAGTCATACAGAGTCCTGACAGCCCTTATTCCATACTCCCGTGTACCCCCCACAGGATCCCTCGGGGGACACGGTCGAATGCCTTCTCCAGATCCACAAAGTACATGTAGACTGGTTGGGCAAACTCTCATGCCCCCTCCAGGATCCTGCTGAGGGTGTAGAGCTGATCCAGTATTCCACGGCCAGGACAAAAACCACACTGCTCCTCCTGAATCTCAGATTCGACTATCCGACGACCCTCCTTTCCAGAATCCCGGAACAGACCTTCCCAAGGAGGCTTAAATGGACATCGTGTTACCTCGCCTGGACATGGGTCACTTAGGCCCCACTCTGGAGCCAGGCCTGGGGGCGGGGCACATTGGCGAGCACCTGGTGGCCGGGCTTTTACCCATGGAGCTCGGCCGGGCAAAGCCCGAAGAGCAGACATGGTTCCCCCTTCCAATAGGTTCAGCACCTATGGGAGGGGCCAAAGGGGTCGGTGCATTGTACAACGGGTGGCAGTAGAGGGCGGGGACCTTTAACGTTCTGATCCTCGGCTGCAGAAGCTGGCTGTTGGGACGTGGAATGTCACCTTTCTTGTGGAGGAGAAGCTTGAGCTAGTGCACGAGGTTGAGAGGTTCCGACTAGAGATAGTCGGACTCACCTCGACGCATGGCTCTGGCTCTGGAACCAGTCTCCTTGAGAGGGGTTGGACATTCTTCCACTCTGGAGTTGCCCCTGGTGAGAGGCGCCGAGGTGGGGTGGGCATACTTGTTGCCCCTCATCTCGGTACCTGCACGTTGGGGTTAAACCGGTGAACAAAAGGGTGGCCTCCCTCCGCATACGTGTGGAGGGACGAGTTCTGACTGTTGTTTGTGCTTATGCGCCAAACAGCAGTTCGGATTACCCACCCCTTTTTGGAGTCCTTGGAGGGGGTACTGGAGAGTGCCCCCTCCAAGGACTCCAAAAGGAGACTTCAGCTGTATAGCTATCTCACTACCTGACTGCTGTACTTTACCTGGTACCACTTCAATGTACAACGTGAAATCCATATGTATATAAGTCACCTTAAATGTACATAATTCATCTTAAACTCTGGTTTATTTTTTTTTTCTCAATCCACAGTATATATGTGGACACACTTTATATACCCCATGCACCTTTTCCTCCTTTTGGCACCTTCTGATTATTGAGCCAATGTGACAAGTGAATTTCTCCAGTGTGAGATCAATGAAGTCTATCCTGCCTTATCTTATCTTAAACGTTATCAGGCAGTTCAGTAGCACTGTTCCAGGTTACAGATGTCACAAAGCGTCTTCTCTACATAACATCCAGGATAATTGTTGTCTGCCTTTCAATACCAACGGGATGCCAGATTCTTATAGCAGCAGTCTGCCTACCCAAAACAAACGTGTTCTCCTTGCTCCTGACATGGCAGAAGCAAAAGATCTCATAAAGTTGCAAATTTTAACTCAAACAGAAAACCACATAGTTATAGTTTCTTATTTGATAGTAGGCCGACATCGTTGTTGTCCGACTCGGAATCTGCCGGTGAAGAGGATGTTGACGACCGTTCCCAACGACTAACAAATACTGACTGGTATTTTTTAGATCTATGATTTTTTTGAATTGCGAGTAGTGAACCCTCTGAGAGTGATGTCGATTGAATTGCTTTTATGTCAAATTCAAATTGAAACTAATGCTAAGCTGCTTCTTTCGTGTTTTTGATTTTAATTTTAAGGCAGCCTCATACTGTAGGTACAGTAGACAAAAACTAACATTAGGCAAGGCAAGGCAAGGCAAATTTATTTATATAGCACAATTCAGTACAGGGACAATGCAAAGTGCTTTACATGATTAAAATATAGCAAATTAAAATGAAAACAGAATTAAAGCAAGTAGGAATAAAATGTAGATAGAAAATAGAACAAAAAAGTGGGGATTCAGTTAACTAGAACAGTTGAAGGCAATCCTAAGCAAATGTGTTTTTAATCTTGATTTAAAGGAACTCAGGCTTTCCGCACCTTTACAATTTTCTGGAAGTTTGTTCCAGATAAGTGGAGCATAGGAACTAAATGCTGCTTCTCCTTGTTTAGTTCTGGTTCTAGGTATGCAGAGTAGGATGGAGCCAGAAGACCTGAGTGGTCTGGAGGGTTATTACACTGATAACAAGTCTGTAATGTATGTAGGTGCTAAGCCATTTAGGGATTTATAGACTAACAGAAGTATTTTAAAGTCTATTCTCTGAGATACAGGGAGGCAGTGTAAGGACTTTAGAACTGGGGTTATGTGCTCTACTTTCTTAGTCTTAGTGAGGGCGTGGGCAGCAGCGTTCTGGATCAGCTGCAGCTGTCTGATCCACTTTTTAGGCAGACCTGTAAAAACACCGTTGCAGTAATCTATTTGACTAAAAATAAATGCATGGATTAGTTTTTCCAGATCCTGCTGACACATCAGTCCTTTAATCCTAGAAATGTTCTTCAGGTGATAGAAAGCCAACCTTGTGACTGTCTTTAGGTGCTTTTGGAGGTTCAGGTCTGAGTCCATCACTACTCCCAGATTTCAGGCCTGATTAGTAGTTTTTAGCTGAAGCAGCTGAAGCTGTGTGCTAACTTTTGATCTCTCCCCTATTGGTCCAAATGTTATTACTTCTGTTTTGTTTTTATTCAACTGAAGAAAATTTTGGCACATCCACGTATTGATTTCTTCTAGGCATTTACTCAGTGCCTGAACTGGTCCATAGTCACCTGGTGACATGGTGATGTAGAGCTGTGTGTCGTCTGCATAGTGATGGTAGCTGATGTTGTTGTTTTTTATGATCTGAGCTAGAGGAGCATGTAGATATTGAAAAGGAGGGGACCCAGGATGGACCCTTGGGGAACCCCACATGTGATTTTTGTCGTCTGGGATGTAAAGTTACCTACTGATACAAAAAAATTCCCTGTCCTTTAAGTAGGATTTAAACCAGTGGAGAGCTGTACCAGAGAGGCCGACCCAGTTCTCCAGGCGCTTTAACAGAATGGAGTGATCGACAGTATCAAATGCTGCACTGAGGTCCAATAGAACCAGCACGGTGGTTCTTCCACAGTCTGTATTTATATGGATGTCATTAAACACCTTGATAAGGGCGGTCTCTGTACTGTGGTGAGCGCGGAAACCTGACTGGAAAACGTCAAAGCGGCTGGTCGTAGTTAAGAAGGTGTTTAATTGTTGAAACACAGCTTTTTCAATAATCTTACTGATAAAGGGGAGGTTTGAGATGGTCCTGTAGTAGAAGTTTGTCTAAATTGTCTTTTTTCAGCAGTGGTTTGATAATTGCTGTTTTTAGGGACTGGGGGAAAACACCTGACAGAAGGGACGTGTTTATTATCTGAGTCAACTCAGACGCTATGACAGGTAAAACTTTCTTAAGGGAAACTGTGGGTAGAACATCAAGGCAGCATGAAGAGGAACTTAGCTGCTGAATGATCTGCTCTAAGCTTTTGTGGTTTATTTGGCTGAATTGGGACATTTTGTCAGGATAAGTCCCAGCTGAATACGGCTTTGGTTCTAGAGTTGGTGTGGATGTACAAACTGATCCTCTAATTTTTAGGATTTTCTCAGTAAAGAAGTTAGCAAATTCATTGCAGGCCCTGGTGGAGTGGAGTTCAGAAGCCACGGACACAGGAGGATTTGTTAACCTGTCGACTGTGGAAAATAAGACACGAGCATTATTAATGTTTTTCTTAATGATCTCAGAGAAAAAAGATTACCTTGCATTTTTCAGTTGTGGTTATATCTGTAAAGTCTCTCTTTATAGATGTCATAGTGAACCTGGAGTCTATTCTTTATCCACCTGCGTTCAGCTTTCCGCCACTCCCTTTTTTCACCTCTAACTGCTGGAGCATTTCTCCACGGAGATTTTTTCTTCCCGGAAAAAAACCTTCACTTTAACTGGAGCAATGCAGTCAATGATGCTTGAGACTTTAGACTGAAAGTTATCTACTAGCTCATCTACTGAGTTGCAGCCCAAGGTTGAAGTATCAGAGTAAGCTTTAATAAAATTTTCTGTGGCATTGTCCTTAAAGGTGCGATTTTTTACGATGTCACTTTGGCTAAATGAGTCACTGGAAATTATACATTCAAAGGTAACGGAGAAGTGATCGGATAAGGCAACATCAGTTACATTGACCTGTGAAATGTTTAGACCTTTAGTGATGATCAAGTCTAAAATATGTCCCTGTTTGTGTGTTGGCTGTTTAACATGTTGAGTTAAACCAAAGTTTCTAAGTGTGTCAAACAGTTCTTTTGCACTTCTGTCTTTAGGGGTGGCAACGTGAAAGTTGAAGTCTCCAACAATAATTAAACAGTCATAATCAACACATATCACAGACAAGAGGTCACTAAAATCCTTAAAAAAGTTTGATATGGACTTAGGAGGCCTGTAAACATTCAGAAACATAGTTCGTATCGGGCCCTTTACCTGGAGAGCCAAATGTTCAAAAGAGTCAAATTTTCCCAAAAACTCCTTTTTACACTTTAGTGAATCATTAAAAAATGTTGCTACTCCTCCACCTTTCCTTTGCTGTCTGCTCTCACAATGAAAATTATAGTTTGGAGGTGTTGACTGCAGCAGAATGGCTGCTTCATTAAATTCATGTAACCATGTTTCTGTTAAAAACATTATTTTATTGATTATTGTCAATAATGAAGTCATTAATTAAAAGGAATTTTCCTGACAGAGATCTAATATTTATTAAACCCAGTTTATATGATTTGGTGGTTGATGATGTCTCTGTGGCAGGTTGCATCTGACAGTTTATGACTTTTAAGTACGACTGATTATTCCTGTCTGTTTTCCTTTGCTTTTCTTATTTCTGCCACGTATCATAACAGATATTCCATGTTCTCCGTCAGGAGGCCCAGGCTTATGCTGGAAGCGGTCTTGACTGATAAACGTACAGCCAGGGCCTGCTGTATATCACAAGGACGTTATCCGAAGGTCTTCAGGACAGGCATGTTCTGTGATATGTAGTGGAGGAGGAGGATCTGGACCTCTGCGTCCTTTGGAAGATGCTAATCTAGTCACAGAACTGCGGTTTTCAGAATTAATATGTGGAGAGGATGTCAACTGTAGACCAATCTTAAGGACTTTGTTCATGTTGGGAGAAAATTCCAGAAAAGGAACCTCTGGGCTTTGTGGAGAGGAAGGCGAGGCGGGTGTAGTCTGGATCGGTGTTCGTGACGATGGCGGTTCTTGGTCCTCTCTTTGTCCTGCTGAGATCTGGGATGAATCCTTCTGTAGCTCTGACGACGCCTCTTTTTGTGTCATCTTTCTGGCCATGTTTATCTTGGCTTGTTCAGGCTGCACTAGGCTTATCTTTTGTTTAGGCACTGGATGTACTTTGTTTTGGAACAAAGCTGATGGCGTATGGTTCACAGAATAGAAGATGTTTCAAATCAGTTGTTTTGCACCTGACCTATTTAGAGAGAAACCATCTCTGTTGAACAGATGTCTCCTCTCCCAAAATATGTTAAAGTTGTCTATGAAGGTTACAGTTGTTTGTTTGCATGTTTTTTCCAGCCATTTGTTTAGCATCAGAATCAGTAACGGGCGGGAGAGGGCCGCTGAGAAGCACCTTGACAGTTTTTGCCATGAACTAAGTTCAACAGACGAATGTAATCCTCTTTCAATACTTCTGATTTTCTAATCTGGGAGACGTCTCCCAGGGCTTCAGCTTGTATTATGAGTTTTTCCAAGGTCGGGCGTTCTTTCAAGATCCTTGGAAGGATGTCTAATAAATCAGACACCAGGCCATAGTTCGAGTCGTTATAAATTAACACCTCTGTGTTTTTCTTGTTACAGAAATGTTTAATCCCACATACAGACCCACTGCATAAAATAAGGGTCCTTGGCCCCATGGCATGTCTTTTCTCTGATGTATTAGAGCGAAAGTCGTTGACGTACCTCTGAGTGTTGTCATGATTCTCCTGGGTCACATTTTGGAGCGGAGCAAATCTGTTTCGTAAAGGAATTCCAGCATTTCCAGCAGGTTTACTCCTATCATTTGTTGTGGGAACAGCCCGCTGTTGTTTCACTTGTCCTGGGACAGCTCTCTGTAGTCTCGGCCAGTTTTCTTTGTCTAGGCGTGGGGTTCGTTGATCCTTTGGTCTTGCACCCAGAGTGGTCCAGGGATTCTCATTTTCCTCAGGGATCTGTTTGTTCAGAGAGTTGCTGGGCTGGTGGTCCCCGTTTGGAGTCGCAGGCAGGGTTGTTTCATTTCCATACGCGCCATTTACATCATAATTCAGTTTAAGTCGGCATATCTTCTGTTCTTTAACAGCGATCTTCTGTAGAAGCGTGTCAAGATCCACTGTGGTGAAGGTAGGCATCTTTGCAAAATCAAAATCAAAAAGAAATAAAAAGAAAATTAAAAAAACTAAATCCAACTTTCCGTGGTTTTGGCAAAGAGATAAAAAGGAGATAAAAAGTAAAAGGCAGGAAAATGCAAGCAAGCAGGGAGCAGAGAAAAAAGCGTCCGAGCAGGCAGAGAGGCGGAGCACAACTCCATTTGACCGTTACTAATTTAGATTTTTAGGTGGGTGATTATGAATTGGGATCATTTATATTTTACAGGTGCAAATGTGGCAACTGTGTGATTATGCACACAGAGGATGAATGCAAGTGCTGCACAGAAACGTATGTGTGTGTATAGGTGCACATGCGCATAAGGCAGCATGCAGCAGTTACATGCTCTGTTTGCTTTTAACTTTGTTTTAACTTTATTACTTTTCTCTTTTTTTGATTGCTCTTGTTTTTTCACAGTAACTCTGTGAAGTACTGTCCTTTCTATCGAGGTCGTTCTCATAGAGTTTTCGTGTTTCTTTGTGCTGGTTTTTATCATGAAGGACTCACCGGGACACGCTCACTTTGTTTACACTGGAGAAGAACTCAGAGCGCTAATGCCGACCGGCTTTGTAGCCAGACCGGCTGGAATGCCACCCGAACTCTGGAGGAAAACACGCCATGGTTGCAGAGGAGGAAAGCAACATAGGGGGATGAAAGGAGGGTCGAGACGAGATGGACTTATTCAAAGGAGAAGATTCAAGCGGTGTCTCCCCTCTGTTATTATGGGTAATGTTCGCTCTTTAAACAACAAGATGGACGAGCTAACGGCGCTAACGCGGAGCCAAGCAGAGTTCCGGGAGTGCAGTCTGATGTGTTTCACAGAGACATGGCTGCACAAGGACATTACGGACCAGATTGTCTCCGTGGATGGCTTTCACACCGTCCGTGCCGACCGGGACACCATGAGCGGTAAGCGGAAAGGAGGGGGGCTTGCCATTCTTGTAAACAGCAGATGATATTACCCGGGTCACGTCACCATTAAACAACAGCTCTACAGTCCGGACGTTGAAATGCTGGCCGTTGGACTCTGTCCTTACATGCTACCTAGAGAGATCCCACATGTTATAGCTGTTGTCCTGTACATACCTCCGTCTGCAAATCCAACATCTGCCTGCAACATCATACACTCCTCCATCTCCAAACTACAGACCCATCATCTGCAAAAGCTTTTTCCCTGTAGCCATCAGACTGTTGAACTGCCGAAACTGCTGAAGCCACAAAAAGGACTCTGAACTGCTGAAGCCGCAAAATGCAAAATGGACTCTGTACCACATTCGCATATTTCACATTTGCACATATGCCATCAGACCGTTGAACTGCTGAAGCCAAAAATGGACACTGTATCACATTCGTATATCTGCACATTTACACATTTGCACATATGCTCTGTTGAACTGCTGAAGCCAAAAAATGGACTCTGAACTGCTGAAGCCACAAATGGACTCTGTACCACATTTGTAGACTAAACAGTTTTTAATAATACTCACCTGTACACTGTGATCGCACACTCTATTTTCCCTGCATTGTTTACATTGTTTACATTTCAATTGTTTACATAAATCACAGCTGCACCTTATCCTGTAATTTACTGTAATTTACTGTGATTTTTCAAGCTGTATGCAAACGAAATTTCGTTCTGTTTGCACTTCGCATACAAAATGACAAATAAAGTTGTCTAAGTCTAAGTATAATGCCCTCATCATCATGTCGGGAGACTTTAACCATGTCACCTTGAAGAAAGTTCTGCCGACCTTCAAACAGTATGTGAGCTGCCCTACCAGAGTGGAGAGGACACTGGACCTGATGTATGCTAACATTAAAGATGCATACATCTCCTCTTCTCTCCACCCTCTGGGCAGGTCAGATCACAACCTGGTTCACCTCAAACCATGTTATGTGCCTCTAGTGAAGAGGAAGCCTACGACCACAAGGACTGTGAGGAGGTGGTCGGAGGAGGCTTATGAGGCACTGCAGGCCTGCGTGGAGGTGACTGACTGGTCCGCATTATGTGAGCTACACGGGGAGGACATTGATGGGCTCACACAGTGCATCACTGACTACATCAACTTCTGTGTGGACTGCAATGTCCCAGCTCGGACTGTCACCTGTTATGCCAACAATAAACCATGGATCACCAAGGACATAAAGGCCATTCTGAATGAGAAGAAGAGGGCATTCAGAGATGGCAACCATGATGAGATGAGGAGGGTGCAGGGATTACTCAAGCGTAAAATCAAGGAGGCTAAGGACAAATACAGGAGGAAGCTGGAAAATAAACTCCAGACCAAGGACATGAGAGAGGTGTGGAGTGAGATGAGAGCCATCACAGGGTTCCAGAAGTCCACTGGCACGGGGTTGTAAAGTCGCGTGGACCGGGCCAATGAACTAAACTTATTTTTTAATAGGTTTGATACTGCGGCCCACCCCCCCACAACTCTCTGCTGCTGACTTGCCTACAAGGCCTGGTCCACATCCGCCCACTCCTCCTCCCCACACTCTTCCTCCTTACAGACCCCCTGTCCGCTCCTCACCACCCCAATCCACATCCACCGACTCCACCCTGTTATGCTATAATAACGTCATGATGAATAATTGATCTCATATTGAATTCTGAAAAGTGGAACAGTTTAAAAAAGGAACTCCACTCTGGCTGCAACATGAGATCCTCAAGGCTTGGACCGCCCTTCTTCCCAGCAGGGGTTCTCTCTGCTGCTATAAAACCTTCCTCTCACAGACACAGACTCTCTCTCTTCAGCTCCTCTCTTCTGCCGACCTCTTCTGCTCAACAGCAGCTCTCTCAGAGCAGACAAAGAAGGCCAAACCATGAGGGCCTGGTCGGCCCTGACCGACACAAAAGCCAGCAGCTGAGGGAAGGTGCCTGGACCAGCCACGCTTGATCCAGGGTCTGCTAGACTCAACTGCCTGCTTCAGCAGAGAACCTCTCATCGCCCGGGGAACATGTCCGGGCAAATACAGAGCTACGTTTGCTGTCTTAACCTCATCACTGGTAGCAGGAGCAAACATCCTGCCTGCCTGACAGGAGCAACTTCCCCATGCTGAGGAGAAATCTGCTTAAATCGGACTGCAACAGAGTCAAAGACTGTGTCCAGGACATCAGGACCACATGGCTGCAGAGCCAAGTGCTAGCCTGCCAACAACAAGCCAACAGCTTCCTCCTTCAACGCTCCTTCCGTGAATGGCCAAGACTGGACAGGACACGAGACAAAGGACAGGTTTGGGCAGCGAGCTGAGGGTGAAGTAAAAGGTTTATTGGGAAATGTTTTGTAAACCGTTGGACACATGGTGTTTAGAACAGAAGGGCTAACAGGTAGCTCACGCTAGCCTTAATGCTATTAGCCTCGCTAACATCCGGCCCCGGACATTTCAAAAGGAGTTTGTTCAAAGCACAAAGCTTAATCGTTCGGCTCTGCCATCCTTCGATGGTGCTACGAGCCTTATCCCCGCATTATTATTGAATATTAATGTTGGTAAAGGCAATTTCGATAACTTTATGTCGTAACCTCATAGCCACCGAGGTAGAATCCCTAGCGCCCGGAGGTAGAATCACATAAACAAAGCCAAGCGATTCTGAATTAAATGATTTTACAGGACAAACTGGTCCTCAGAATATTATTTCAACAAATAATGTTTTGTTTAACTTGTGCTTTGCATTGTGAATGGGTTGAAACACATGCCAAATGTTTTTTTTTTACTTTTTTGGAATCAGATCTTCAGTGAACAAGGATTCACTGAATTAATCTGATTATGATCGACAACTTTTGTTTTGTCTTTTGTTTGTTTTGCATGTAAATAGTTCCTTAGCTTAGCTTCTTTTCATCTTCATTTTGCTTAGGAGTTTAGTTAAGTTTCACTAGCCTAGTAGAGAGGATTTGTTAATTGAAATATTGTGTTAATTCAGATAAGCAGCATTACATAGTGATGTTCTCTGGATGTTCATTTTATTTCTGTTATTAAATCCTTGGACTTGAAAAGAAGTTGTCACTCCTATATTCTATGTGTGTGCAGGTTTTGCTGTTAAAAGATCGCTAGTGCTCAAATTCATCCCTTTTAACCATTGTCTTGATATCAGCTTAAGAGCTGATCATCACCAGACAATACTTAACAGAGAGTTATTTATGAAACATTAAATAACTTTAAACAGTGTCCCCCTACTCATGTCCTTCATGATCTGAGGTCCTCACTCCTCCCCCTTCTGTTGCCACTACAGTGTCCTTCACTCCTGACATGGTGAGAAGACAGCTTACCAGACTGCACTCCAGCAAAGCTGCAGGCCCCTATGGTGTATTCCCCAGGATGCTCAAAGCTTGTGTGGACCAGCTGTGTGGAGTACTTAGCCTAGTCTTCAGCCTGAGCCTGCACCTCCAGAGAGTCCCCGTGCTGTGGAAGTCATCTTGCATCGTTCCTGTGCCAAAGATGGCACGTCCCAGCGGCCCCCAGGACTACAGACCGATAGCACTGACGTCCCACATAATGAAGACCTTTGAGAGGCTTGTCCTGGAGCAGCTAAGGCCCATGGTCAGGCCCTTCACTGATCCACTACAATTCGCCTACCAGACCTGCCTGGGAGTTGAGGACAGCATCAGAGACAGAGTCTACACTCATCTGGACAAGCCGGCGAGCACTGTGAGAATCATGTTCTTTGATTTCTCCAGTGCCTTCAACACCATCCGCCCGGCTCTACTGGGTGAGAAGATGACGGCGATGCAGGTGGAGGCCCCCATCGTGTCCTGGATTGTTGATTACCTGACGGTAGACCACAGTATGTACGCCTGCAGAACTGTGCGTCTGACAGGGTGATCAGCAACACTGGGGCCCCTCAGGGGACTGTCCTCTCCCCCTTCCTCTTCACCCTTTTCACCTCAGACTTCAACTACTGCACTGAGTCCTGTCACCTTCAGAAGTTTTCTGATGACTCAGCAATAGTTGGCTGCATTGAAGGGGGTGATAAGAGTGAATATAGGACAGTGGTGGGCAACTTAGTCACTTGGAGTGAGCTGAACCATCTGCAGCTCAACGTGACAAAGACTAAGGAGGTAATGAATCTGAGGAGGACAAAAACACCTGTGACCCCTGTTTCCATCCAGGGGGTCCCTGTAGACACTGTGGAGGAGTATAAGTACCTGGGAGTGTACTTTAACAATAAACTTGACTGGACCAGGAACACCGAGGCGGTCTACACAAAGGGCCAAAGCCGACTCTTTTTCCTGTGGAGGCTGAGGTCCTTTAACATCTGTGGGACGCTGCTGAAGATGTTTTATGAGTCTGTTGTTGCCGACACGCTCTTCTTTGCTGCCACATGCTGGGGCAGTGGGCTGTGGGCTGCCGACAACAACAGACTGAACAAAGTGATCAGGAGGGCCGGTGATGTTGTGGGGGAGGAGCTGGACACAGAGAGGAGGATGCTGTCCAGGCTAAAGTCCATCTTAGACAATATCTCACACCCTCTCCATGACACACTGACCAAGCAGATGAGCTCCTTTAGCAGATGACTCCTCTCACCCAGATGCACCACAGAGCGCCACAGGAAACCATTCCTGCCTGTGGCCATCAATCTTTACAACGCCTCCCTCAGTTATCCTAACACCCCCGTCTGTAACTGACATTTATGCATTCTTTGCACTGTTCTTGGACAAGTCATATAACTTCACTTGGATTTCCAAGGTAAAGTGATATGACTATTGTGATATGGTACTACCTTGTGTAGAATGTTGTAAATATATATACATATAACAACATGTTTATTCTGGAACATGTAACAAAAGTAATTTCCTCCTGGGATTATTAAAGTATGTCTGATTCTGATATATCCAATCCAATCCACTTTATTTATATAGCACATTTAACAACAGACAAAGTTTCCAATGTGCTGTACATAACAAAAAATAAAATAATCCAAATAATAATTATTTTATATTAATAATAATAATTCTCTCTAGCATGGAAAAGCAGGTGTTGAGACTTGATTGAAAGGTATATATATATATATATATATATATATATATATATATATATATATATATATATATATATATATATATATATATACTGTAGGCTGTCCTTGAAGGCCTACCTCGCCTACATATCTAGGCCTATACTATAATAAATCCTACATGGGCATATAGACTTGACTTCATACAATTAATAAGGCAAAGTTGTAGGTAAGGGCAGGGGCTGTTTAGCTATTTCATTTTTTATCAATTCAGTCAATTTTCATCTTAAAATTTTGAGTCAAAGGCTTGATATTTGTAAAGAATATACAACTATTTATGTACAAAAATAAGGAAGCCTTAACCCAAATACATGGGTAGCAGCCATAATACATGGGGCAGCTATATAAGCAGATATTGAATAGAAAATGTCTGATATCTGATTATAAATGTCCTCACTTCTAACATGCGGATTGAATTGGTTTACTTTTGCAAAGGATTTGGTTTTTAAAAGTTTGTCTTTATTTAGCAGTGCCAACATGAATTGACATCTAATCCCTCTGTTTCTGTAGAAACTGTCTGTGGACCTCGAGCCCCTGAAGAAAGCCCTACAGTCCTTGACCAGCATTGTCACGTTCAAGAAAACTGGAGCACTGGAGGACAAAATAATAATAAAAAAAAAAATCAACTCCTGATTCTTCCTATAGTCCAAATAAATGGGTTACTCTAAATTGTGAGTGTTTGTGTGCATTTGTCCCTGTAATGAACTAGCAGCCTGTCTAGGGTGTACCCATCTTTCTCTCTAGCTTGGAAAAGCAGGTGTTGAGACTTGATTGAAAGGTAAAGCTTCAACAAATTCATGTTTGGTAGCTATATTAATGTTAATATCCATCCATACATCCATTTTCTGACCCGCTAATTTAATTTTGATTTTTATACAATTTTAATTTTAAAATTTATATATTTCAATTTTTACCTCAACTCGTTGATGTTTGTCATAGGCCAATGTTCAACGTTTTTTTCAACGTGCCCGTGGGCTCGGGGTGCCCCATATTCAGGGTAGGTAAGGCATCTGGCTTAAGCTGTAACTTTGTTATATTGAATCCAACTGATGGTGCGAGAGCAGGGTTGATGACAAAAGAATCTTCCGTGAAGTCATCAGAACATAGTTTGCTGTATCAGCTTGGACGCCACAGATTGTCCGGTTGATGTTTGTATAATCTATTTACTTTCCGGATCCAAATTTGACGCAAAACCGGGTCCTTCGGATAATAAACATTTCTTTTCCTGATCCAAAGCCATTCCTACAATTGGCAGCAGTACAATAGAATATACTAATGACTTTTTAACTATCCTTTACTTAGCAATGCGTGAAGTAGTGGTTGACAAGTGTGACGTCACAGCTGTTTTCATCACGTGACTGCTCTCGACGGACTCCTGGATCTTGGAGGCGCCCAGCATACTGTACAATTCTCTCGATTTTTATTACTTGGAGCATTTTTGGCGCAATTTCGACAAGCCACATAGTTAATCTGATCTAACCAGTGATGACATGTTTAGCCGCATGTCATCATTCAACCGCTGGTTGTCTAGGTGGTGTCCTGAAAACGACGTGGGCTACATTGATAACTGGAGAACTTTCTGGGGAAAACCTGGTCTGATCCGGAGAGACGGCATCCATTCTACTTTGGATGGTACAGCTCTTCTTTCTAGAAATCTGGCCGGATTTATTAGTTCTCCTAAATGCTGACAACCCAGGGTCCAGACCAGGAAGCAGAGCCGTAGTTTAACACACCTCTCTGCAGCTTCTGTACTGTTACCCATCCATTATCCTATTGAGACGGTGTCTTTCCCACGGCCAAAACTTAACAGATCAAAAGCTTATCTAAAAGGAACAAATCATAAAAACCTAATAAAAATCAATACGGTTCACCTTGAACCTAAAAATAAAACAATTAAATGTGGTCTATTAAATATAAGGTCTCTCCTTCCAAAGACTTTGTTAGTTAACGAATTGATTTCTGATAAACAGATTGATTTATTTTGTCCCACAGAAACCTGGCTACAAGAGGACTACGTTAGTATAAATGAGTCAACTCCCTCCAATTATTCAAATTTCCACATTCCCAGATCTGTGGGAAGAGGAGGAGGAGTGGCAACCATCTTTCAGTCTGATTTATTAATTAGTCCCAGGCCAATTAATAACTACAGTTCTTTTGAACATTTAACCCTCAGTTTCCCTCATCCAAACTGCAAAGTAATAAAACCTCTTCTGTTTGTTGTTTGGTATCGTCCAACAGGCCCTTACACTCAGTTTTTGGATGAGTTGTCAGATTTCTTATTTGATTTGGTGTTAAATACTGATAAGGTTATTATAGTGGGTGATTTTAACATCCATGTTGACACAGGATGTGATAACCTCAGTGTAGCCTTTAAAACTATCCTAGATTCAATTGGTTTTGCTCAAAATGTGCATAAACTCTTGGCTCCATACTTTAGACCTTGTGCTGACATATGGCATTGATTGTGAATAATTAACAGTATTTCCTCACATCCCTGTCCTATCTGATCATTTTTAATAACATTTGAGTTTAATCTAACTGAGTTCTCCACCCCCAAAAGAGGGTTCCATTATAGTAGATCTTTATCGGATAATGCTGTATCAAAACTTAAAGAGTCTGTCCCCTTTTTAATATCCTCCGTATTGCAGAAATGCCCTGTAGATGGCAGCAATGCTGTTTCTTCCCATTCACAAATAGATGTCTTTGCTAAACGGTATGACTTCGTCATTGCGTTCTGCATTAGACAATGTAGCTCCCTTGAAAAAGAAGGTGATTATTCACAGGAAGCTGGCTCCTTGGTTTAACTCAGAGCGGCGTTCCTTGAAGCACAATGTTAGGAAATTGGAGAGAAAATGGCGCTCTACACACCAAGAGGAATCCTACTTAATTTGGAGGGACAGTCTATTGTTGTATAACAAGACCCTTCGCAGAGTTAGAGCAGCATATTTTTCATCATTAATTGAGGAGAATAAGAATAATCCTAGATTTCTCTTCAGTACAGTTGCCAAACTTACCCAGAGCCGCAGCTCTGTTGATCCATCCATTCCCTTAGCTCTTAGCAGTAATGATTTTATGGGATTCTTCATAAATAAAATTGATTCCATTAAAAATAAAATAATTGGCATCCTCCCAAACATGATTACCTTGTCCTCAGTAAGTGAGGCAGCATTGGAGGAATCTTTAGAACCTGTGCAGTGTTTGAACTGTTTAGAAGCAGTAGAGCTTTCTGAGCTATCTAAAATTTTAGCTTCATCTAAACCTTCTACCTGTATGTTAGACCCAATCCCAACCAAGTTGTTTAAGGAGGTATTCCCTCTGATTAGTGGTCCTATTTTGGACATGATTAATCTATCCCTGGTAAATGGATATGTACCACAGGCTTTTAAAGTAGCTGTTATTAAACCTTTACTTAAGAAACCATCTCTTGATCAAGATGAGTTAGTAAATTACAGACCTATATCTAATCTTCTTTTCTCATCTAAAATTCTTGAGAAAGTAGTTGCTAATCCACCATCTACCATCTAATGTAGAACCGATTACTGGATCAATGTGTGCTTCTGTGCTTTTTTGTCTGTCTTGTTGTGTCTCTTCTCTGTCTTCTGTAACCCCAGTCGGTCGAGGCAGATGACCGTTCATACTGAGCCCGGTTCTGCCGGAGGTTTTCCTTCCCGTTAATGGGGAGTTTTTCTTCCCACTGTCGCTTCATGCTTGCTCAGTATGAGGGATTGCAGCAAAGCCATGTACAATGCAGACGACTCTCCCTGTGGCTCTACGGTTCCCCAGGAGTGAATGCTGCTTGTCGGGACTTTAATGCAATCAACTGGTTTCCTTATATAGGAAATTTTTGACCAGTCTGTATAATCTGACCCAATCTGTATAATATGATTGAACTTGATTTTGTAAAGTGCCTTGAGATGACATGTTTCATGATATGGTGCTATATAAATAAAATTGAATTGAATTGAATTGAATTAAAAAAACGATAATCGACCATCATACACGATCAAAATTGCTCTATACGCACTCCTTTCTATTTGAACTTTAATATCAAAGATAGTCTTGCATATACTGTTAGAAAAACAGTATTTGTATTTTTTCTTTTATTTATGTTTTTTTATGATAATATATTTTTTATTTACAATTTCTCACAGATTTCCTTAAAAAGGTCAATGTTGCAAACAAAGTGTGGGACAGGGACTAGGGATGGGTACCTTTGACATTTGAACCAATACCCAGTAACTTGGAATCGGTACTGGCACTTGTTTTCAGTATTTTTGTGTGTGTAAGTAGTAATAAATATTTGTCTATTATTACAATTTCTCAATTTTTCTATTGAAAATATTTATTTCTCAATATAAAAACGTTTGGATCTACAAATGAACCTTATTAAATAATGTAAGAAGTTTAATACATTTGTTGAATGCTGAACACAAACTAATTTTTGACAAAACAAAAGAGGCATTATTATAAGAGGCACAGAGGGAATGAGGTGAAGAAGGTATGAAGCTGTGTGAATACAATTCAGGGAATTATTTTACTCCAACAGACACCAAGAAGACAACAAACTATAAAACATATTTTTCTTTGTAAATCAGGGTGGGAAACATTTGGAACTGCTCTCTTTGCTGTGACTACAGTAGAGTTTCAGGACGAAGCAGCAGGTTTTGCCTCTGAGACAAGGGGCAGCAGCACTCCCTGTTTCCTTGGCATCGGTGCTTTCCAGACCGAGAGATTCTAGCCACTGAACTTTGACCAGAGAGTTAAACCTCTAAACTTTGACCCAGAGATTCAAACCACTTACCTTGGACCTTGAGATCAACTTGTTTCTTCATCAGGATGTTTCCCTCCCCTCTGGAGACGATGCAGGTGTAGAGGTTAGTGTCTCCATGTGTGGGGTGTTCCAGAGTCAGACTAAGATCTCCAGTTCTCAGTAGGTCTTTGTTAATTTTGCTTCTGGTTATGTAGAACCGGTGCTGTTCTTCAGGATTATCAGAACCTTTCTCATACACATGGACCTTCCTGTCTCTTCTGTCCCTCCACTCCACTCTAGCATCTCCAGGCAGGGTAACTGTGGTTCTCCAGGGCAGCAGAACAGACTCCTCCCCTGAATCCACCACCACCTGTGGGACTGAGAGGACTACAAAGGACAAGATGAGTTGGACAGACAGCAGCAGCAGCTCTGAGGACAATTTCTTTGACTGGATGAAGGCCCAACATGTTGGACTGGTTCCAATTTGAAATGGGTCCCATGTCTCCACTGAACAGAGACAGTCTTGTCTTTGCTGAGGGTCCAATCAGCAGCAGAACCAACTGTTGGACAGAACGTCCTCAGTGTGGACAGGAGACCCAGCAGAAAGCTGCAGACTGACCCAACCAGCAGTTAACACTGACTTTAAGCTGCTGCTGCAGTTTTTCACAGCTTCAACATGTTGATCCAACGTCATCATTCAGCTCCTGGTTCCCTCAGACTGGCAGGAAGAACTGGACACCATCCAACCGGACACCAGAACCAGAGCGGCTCTAAGTGGGACCAGTTTCCAGCTGCTCCGTCTTCAATGTGGACCAATCAGAACACTTCAGAACTTCCTGTCCTCTAGTTTGGTTCCTGACATGTTGGAGAAAGAAGATCCAGTAGAAATGAGGCCCATTAGTTCACTGCAGTGGAAACAGGTTCTGGTTCTGTCTCATTGTCAGAGGACATGAGGATGTCCTCCTTAGTCTGCATGAAGTTATCTTCTCTCTCTGATAACCGGACTGGGTTCTGGAAGCGTTGATGAAGCTCTTTAAGATGATGGTTCTGATCCAAGATTACAGTTCCGCATCAGAACATTTAGATGTCGGATCTGTTTGTTGGTAGAAGGACCCAGAAAGTTCTGAACTGATCTTAATCAAAATTTCCCCAAAGGATGATTCTGGCTCAGTTTAGAGCTGATTGACTCTGATTTGGACCTGGATCAGCTGTTGGACCCAGGAAGGTTCTAAGCAGCTTTCGTGGAGAGGTTCTGCTGGGTTTAAACTTCTCTGTCTGTAGGAAGGAGGAAGTGTGGGAGCGACTGAACCATGAGAAGATCCAGTCTTAAATATGAGCAAGAAGACCTACAGACATCAGGTTCTGCTGCAGGTCCAAATGGGTCAAAGTTCTCCGGACCTTTTCATTTTGCTGAAGGTTCAAGTTTGATCCATTTAAAAGCGGAACCGGCTCTAGATGGTGTGAGTAAAGATGAATCTGGGTTTTTATGAAGCTGAGTAGAGATCCAGAACCAAGCCGACAGGAACACCGGCTGAAAGACCAGAGGACCTGGACCTTCTGGACCTCCGAGGCGTGGTTCTGCTGGATTCAGGAAGGAATGAGGATTCTGATGGTGATAAGGGGTTAAATGTTTCTGAAACAGAACCATAACCAGCTAACTGTTTAACATCTTGCTATTCAGTGAGAGCCAAACAGAACTCTTCCCATTCTGATCCAAATTGTTCCTTTAGAAGAACCTATCAGAACCTGGGCCTCATTTCCTTTGTGAGTGTGAAATGGTGCAAACATTGATCTGATGTTCTGGTTCTGCTGCTTTCAGGACAAATGTTCAACATATTCTCTCTCTCCCTACTCGTCACATATTGATGCTTGGTCAGACTCCCTATGAATATTACAGAAGCCCAGCCTACACTGAACATTTAAGCTAAACCGCTGCATTTACATGCGTTATAAAGACATTTCTAGCGAGAAGCATGTATATTATTTTATTATAATCTTCATTCAGGGAAGGTAGACAATCTTTCTTTTCTTAGTTTTTCGAAAGGGTTCACTGTCACGTGTTCGAGTGCCTGTAGGCTGACTAAAGCAGGCCGCGTTCCAATTACTGCCAACCCACTGACCTTTGACCCAGAGAGGTAAACCTCTAACCTTTGACCCAGAGATTCAAACCACTGACCTTTGACCCAGGGATTTAAACCACTGACCTTTGACTCTGAGATCAACTTGTTTCTTCATCTGGATGTTTCTCCTCCCTCTGGAGACGATGCAGGTGTAGATGTTGGTGTCTCTATCTGTGGGGTGTTCCAGAGTCAGACTGAGGTCTCCAGTTATCAGCAGGTTTCTCTTCATCTTGGTTCTGTTTCTGTAGAACTGGTTATGTTCTTCAGGATGATCAGAACCATTCTCATACACATGGACCTTCCAGTCTCTCTTGTCCCTCCACTCCACTTTAACATCTCCAGTCAGGGTAACTGTGGTTCTGCAGGGCAGCAGGACAGATTCCTCTCCTGAATTCACCTCCACCTGTGGGACTGAGAGGACAACAAAGGACAAGATGAGTTGAACAGACAGTATGACTGAATGAAGGTCCAACATGTTGGACTGAAATGGGTCCCATGTCTCCACTAAACAGAGACCGTGTTGTCTTTGCTGAGGGTCCAATCAGCAGCAGAACCGACTGTTGGACAGAACGTCCTTGTCGTGTTTGTGAGATGCTTAGCCCACATGCAGATTTGAACGGGTGAGCACAGAGCACAGTTTTTAAGATGTTTATTAAGAAGAAGGCAATAAATGAAGCAAGAATATAATCGCCTGGACGAGGCCTGAACGTCAGAACGGGGTTGACTGTAAGAGAAGGGGAGAGAATGAATAGGAGGCAAGAACCAGGAACGTGCCGAATTATACGCTGCTTACCATGTAGCAGGAGAGACATAACTAGGGAAGAGTAGTGCCTCGGGAACCTTGTGTGCCTACTCTAGATGATGAGGTGGTGACTGGAGGGCGGCAGATGGAGCTGGCGAGGAATCCGAAGCAAACCTCAACTGACGGGACGACAGACGGATTAACAGGAGTTCAGAAGTCCTGAAGAAGCCTGTGGAATCCGAGAGGGGGGAACCTCGAGCCCCTCTTGGTAACGCCAAGGGAGTACGAGGGGGAGTGCCAGAGCAAAATCTGAGCTGATGATTCCACAGGTTCAAAAATATCTTCGGAGTTTCAAGACGGGTGAGTGCATCCATGCACACAAAAACTGTAACAAAAAACAGGAGAACCAAAGTTAGTCCAATGCAAAAACGATGACTTACGAGCAGGAACTAAGGCTTGGACAGGGCCACGTCGTACCACGACTGGTTAAGGCTCTGGCATCTTCCGTCTGTCCGTGCTTCGCTTAAGAAGCCAGAGGAAGCTGCCTCTGAACGAGCCGTAGGTGTGGGGCACGCCCCTCAGCCACCACCTGTGGAGGCAATCAAAGCAGGCACACAGCAGAACCCTGACACTATCCACCCCCCCCCCCCACCCCTCAACGGCCACCTCCTGGCGGCACAGATGAGGAAGTGCTGAGCTGGGCGGACCAAAAGTTCTTGATCAGGTCTTTGTGATAGCCGACACCCATGAGCGTTTTCCTCGGGGCTGTGACCCTCCCAGTCGACGAGGTATTGATGACCCTTACCTCGCCGACAGGCGTCCACAAACCTGAGGACGTGAGGGTCTACGGTGGCAGTCGGCAAACCTCTTACTCTGCTCTGCGGCGCGAGTGAGGGCTGAGATGGTATCCTTCCAGGTTTCTTGACAACGGGCAATGTAATCATTAACGGAGGTGAAAGGGATGTTGAGTTTGTCGGTGGACAGGAGTGGGGGTTGATAACCTAGGGATACTTCAAACAGCGAACGACCAGTGGAGGCAGAGACATGAGAATTTAACGCATACTCGACCCAGGGCAAAAACGTATTCATTCGGTAGGGGATGAGGATGTGAGGCAGCGAAGGGTGGTTTCCAGTTGTTGATTCATTCGTTCGGTCTGTCCATTGGTTTGTGGATGAAAGCCAGAGGTGAGGGTGTAACGGGCCCCGAGTGCAGAGCAAAAATGGCGCCAAACCTGAGATAAACTGGGGACCCCGGTCAGAGAGTATGTCAGCTGGTATACCATGGAGCTTGAAGACGTGTTTAATCAGGAGCTGGGCAGTCTGCAGGGCATTGGGTAACTTCCTGATGGGGATGAGATGGCAGGCTTTGGAAAAACGATTAACCACAGTTAGAATCATTGACATGCCTTGGGAAACGGGTAGACCAGTGACAAAGTCCACAGCAATGTGGGACCAAGGACATTTGGGGATAGGAAGGGGGTTGAGCAGACCGGAGGGTGGCTTGTTAGAAGACTTGCTACGAGCACAAATGGGGCAGGCCAACACATACTCTCTAACATCTTTAGTCCATGATGGCCACCAAAAATGCCGAGAAACCTGGGACTGTGTTCTGAAAATTCCTGGATGAGCGGAGAATCTGGAGTCGTGACACCATTGCAGAACTTCAGGATGAACACTCTGGGGAACCTACTTGAGGCCATATGGGCCAGTACCGGGACCAGGGTCCAGCCGTAAGGCCTGGTTAATCCTGTCCTCGAGATCCCACTGTAAAGCTCCTACAGAACATGGGGGGGGGGGGGCAAAATAAGCTCGGGCTCTCCTTCTTGTTCCTTGGGGGTGAATTGACGAGAAAGAGCATCGGGCTTAACATTTCTGGATCCGGGTCTGTAGGTGATGGAGAGGTTGAATCTGGAGAAGAATAATGACCAACGAGCTTGACGAGGGTTTAGGCGACGAGCGGACTGAAGGTATGAAAGGTTCTTGTGATCAGTCCAAATGTTGATAGGTTGTTCGGATCCCTCAAGCCAATGCCACCACTCCTCTAAAGCTAACTTAATGGCTAGTAATTCACGATCACCTACATCATAATTACGTTCGGCTGGGGAAAGGCGTTGTGAAAAGAAGGCACACGGATGGAGCTTGTTGTCGGATTCAGACAGCTGGGACAAGACTGCTCCTACCCCAGTGTCAGAGGCATCTATCTCTAAGATAAACTGTTTCTGGGGATCTGGGTGTGTAAGGATAGGTGCCTGTGTAAACTGTGACCTAAGTTGATTGAAAGCGGCTTCCGCCTCTGATCCCCAGACAAAGGAAACCTTAGTAGAGGTGAGGGCATGTGATGGAGAGGCTATCTGGCTGTAGTTCCTAATAAATCTATCGGATTCTGCCCACCTAAGGGCCCTACCTGAAAGAAGCCGGAGAACATAGAAGATCTTGATCTGATAAGAAGGATAAACCTGTGGAGCACGATTAAACACCAAATTGCACTGAAACAGAAAACCGCCACAATCTCCGCTTTCTCCGGAGAATTTATCTGGACACGGTGAAGAGCACTCGGGGTTAGGAGGCTGATTGTTAACTTCAGCGCTCTGTTCGACCGGAGGCGGGGCGTCGAGTGCTTGAGTGACAGGTTAAGAAAATACGGAAGTCAAAGTAGTGGTGAGATGGCAAAGCTGTGCGGCATCTGACTGGAGCTGCTCGTGAGTGGAGCTAACAGCTAACCCGAAGGATTGTAATTGCTCCTACTGTGCAGCAAGCTGTCGCCCGAACGTATCTGCTGGGCTTTGATGGCCAGAGCCTTCTTCTGTCATGTTTTTGAGATGCTTAGCCCACATGCAGATAAGAACGGGTGACCAGACCACAGTTTTAAGATTTTTATTAAGAAGAAGGCAATAAATGAAGCAAGAATATAATCGCCTGGACGAGGCCTGAACATCAGAGTGGGGTTGACTGTAAGAGAAGGGGAGAGAATGAATAGGAGGCAAGAACCAGGAACGTGCCAAATCATACGCTGCTTACCATGTAGCAGGAGAGACCTAACTGAGGAAGAGTAGCGCCACGGGAACCTTGTGTGCCTACTCTAGATGATGAGGTGGTGACTGGAGGGCGGCAGATGGAGCTGGCGAGGAATCCGAAGCAAACCTCAACTGACGGGACGACAGACGGATTAACCAGAGTTCAGGAGTCCTGGAGAAGCCTGTGGAATCCGGGAGGGGGGAACCTCGATCCCGTCTTGGTAACGCCAAGGGAGTACGAGGGGGAGCGCCAGAGCAAAATCTGAGCTGATGATTCCACAGGTTCAAAAATATCTTCAGAGCTTAAAGACGGGTGAGTGCATCCATGCACACAAAAACTGTAACAAAAAACAGGAGAACCAAAGTTAGTCCAAAGCAAAAACGATGACTTACGAGCAGGAACTGAAGCTTGGACAGGGCCATGTCGTACCATGACTGATTAAGGCTCTGGCATCTTCCGTCTGTCCGTGCTTCGCTTAAGAAGCCAGAGGAAGCTGCCTCTGAACGAGCCGCAGGTGTGGGGCACGCCCCTCAGCCACCACCTGTGGAGGCAATCAAAGCAGGCACACAGCAGAACCCTGACAGTCCTCATTGTGGACATGAGACCCAGCAGAAAGCTGTAGACTAACCCAACCAGCAGTCAACACTAAGTTCAAGCTGCTGCTGCAGTTTTTCACAGCTTCAACATGTTGATCTAACGTCATCATTGAGCTCCTGGTTCCCTCAGACTGGCAGAAAGAACTGGACCCGTCCATCTGGACACCAGAACCAGGGCGGCTCTCAGTGGGACCAGTTTTCAGCTGCTCCGTCTTCAATGTGGACCAATCAGAAGAACTGAAGCAACACTTCAGATCTACCTGTCCTCTAGTTTAGTTCCTTACATGTTGGAGAAAGAAGATCCAGTAGAAATGAGGCCCGTTAGTTTACTGCAGTGGAAACTGGGTTCTGGTTCTGTCTCACTGGCAGAGGACATGAGGACGTCCTCCTTAGTCCGCATGAAGTTCTCTGGGTCCTCCTGAGTTCCTCAACTTCTTCAAGCTCCTCACAGCCTTCAGTGTAGAGAAGCTTATCTCTCTGATAACCGGACTGGGTTCTGGAAGCATTGATGAAGCTCTTTAAGATGATTGGATCTGTTTGTTGGTAGGAAGACCCAGAAAGTTCTGGACTGATCTTAATCAAAATTTCCCCAAAGGATGATTCTGGCTCAGTTTAGAGCTGATTGACTCTGATTTGGACCTGGATCAGCTGTTGGACCCAGGAAGGTACTAATCAGCGTTCGTGGAGAGGTTCTGCTGGGTTCAAACTTCTCTGTCTGCAGGAAGGAGGAAGTGTGGGAGGAACGGAACCAGGAGAAGATTCAGTCTTAGATATGAGCTAGAAGACCAACAGACATCAGGTTCTGCTGCAGGTCCAGATGGGTCAAAGTTTTCCAGACCTTTTCATTTTGCTGAGGGTTCAAGTTTGATCCATTTCAAAGTGGAACCGGTTCTAGATGGTGTGAGTGAAGATTAATCTGGGTTTTTATGAAGCTGAGTAGAGATCCAAAACCAAGCCGACAGGAACACCGGCTGAAAGACTAGAGGACCTGGACCTTCTGGACCTCCGAGGCGTGGTTCTGCTGGATTTGGGAAGGATTCAGGATTCTGATAGTGATAAGGGGTTAAATGTTTCTGAAACAGAACCATAACCAGCTAACTGTTTAACATCTTGCTATTCAGTGAGAGCCAAACAGAACTCTTCCCATTCTGATCCAAATTGTTCCTTTAGAAGAACCTATCAGAACCTGGGCCTCATTTCCTTTGCTCTCATGTGAATTAAGTGTAAAATGGTGCAAACATTGATCTGATGTTCTGGTTCTGCTGCTTTCAGGACAAATGTTTAACATATTCTCTCTCTCCCTACTCGTCACATATTGATGCTTGGTCAGACTCCCTATGAATATTACAGCAGCCCAGCCTACACTGAACATTTAAGCTAAACCACTGCATTTACATGCGTTATAAAGACATTTCTAGCGAGAAGCATGTATATTATTTTATTATAATCTTCATTCAGGGAAGGTAGACAATCTTTCTTTTCTTAGTTTTGCCAAAGGGTTCAGTGTCACGTGTTTTATCGCGTGTAGGCTGACTAAAGCAGGCCGCGTTCCAATTACTGCCAACCCACTGACCTTTGACCCAGAGAGTTAAACCTCTAACCTTTGACCCAGAGATTCAAACCACTGACCTTTTATTCTGAGATCAACTAGTTTCTTCATCAGGATGTTTCTCTTCCCTCTGGAGACGATGCAGGTGTAGATGTCAGTGTCTCCATCTGTGGGGTGTTCCAGAGTCAGACTGAGGTCTCCAGTTCTCAGCAGGTCTTTGTTCATCTTGGTTCTGTTTCTGTATCTCTTGTCCAGTTCTTCAGGCTGATCAGAACCGCTCTCATACACATGGACCTTCCTGTCTCTGCTGTCCTTCCACTCCACTCTAGCATCTCCAGGCAGGAATGGTCTGGTTCTGCAGGGTATCAGGGCAGACTCCTCCCCTGAATCCACCACCACGTAGTATCCTAGAGGACAACAAAAGACAAGATGAGTTGGACAGACAGCAGCAGCAGCTCAGATGGTCACATGACTGTCTCCTCCTTGTCTCTGGGTCTCCTGCTGGTGGAGGACTCTCAGTGTTCAGACTGAAGAAGGTCCAGCAGGTTGTTTGAGGACGTGGACCAACCAGGTGACCTGAGCTCACCTCACGTCTGTCTCCTGTCTGACAGAAACCAGTTTAAACCAGTTTCTGATGAAGACGTGTTTTCTTCTTCAGGACATGTGGAGCAGCTACCAGAGAAGAAGTCAGAACCTACTGAGGAACCCATCAGATGGATGGATGAGTGAGAAGTGTTGCTGGATCAAAGAGTGTGGAGCAGATGATGAGCAGAGAGCTGAGAACCTCTGAGGTCCTGTGTTCATGGACCATGATGGAAGCATCAGCTCAGAGATCTCTGTCCATCTCCACAGTGAGCTTCTGGTGAACTGGGAACCAGCTGCTGACTGACAGCAGACCAAGCAGCTCTGCTTCCTCCTCAGTCACTGACTCAGCAGTTTCTGCCTCTGCTTGTCCTCAACCAGACAAAGAGACATGAAGCTGCTGAGATCTGACCCACAATCCACCAGAAGGTTCCTCAGAGGAGCTTCTAGAGTCCTGCTCAGGATCCTCGTGGAGAAGGTTGTAGCAACGATAGGAGACCAGGCAGTGACCATCAGCATTATGGGTAACGGAGTTTTAGAGACTCACCTGACATGAAACAGAGCCGAAAATGATACAAAAGACCTGCAACAATCAGAACCAGAACCAGGAGAACCAGGAGAACCAGGAGAACTGTGGGCCATGACGGTGCTGTGGAGACAAATAAAGAACATCATGACCTTTGACCTGGATCTACAGCAGCTGTTAGCTTCAATAACGGACTTTAACCAGCAGTTCTAAGTCTGCCTGATCTGCTCCAAACTTTAGCGATTTATTACAAAGTTTTTGTCTGAGCCGTGGAGAGAATGATGAGAAGGACTTTAAAATACAAAACTGTTAATAAATTGTATAGGTTGGATTTTGGATTTTTGTGCTGCACTGATTCTGCAGGTTGTCAGATCCTGCTGCAGCTCCTCTCTGCCTCTTCCTCCTCACAGTGGTTCACTCAGGGGCCGTGAACAACTTTTTGAACCAAACACTCTTAAGAGATGAAACTAACAGAACTAATGTTAGACAGATTACACAGAGGAGACCTAATCGTTTTTATTGAATCCTTTGTGTCACAGCCCCTCCATGCAGGAGGAAGAGAAGGAAGAGAGCAGCATCAGTTAAAAATGAGAGAAAGCCTCCCTGCACCGTGGATCTGATTTAAGTTATTAAATACAGAGCTTCTGTTGGCGCTTAGAAAGCTGAAGTATTTTTGTTTTGTTTTGTATTTTACTTTCCTTTAGGTGTGCTTCATGGTTTTGTAAATAGTAAAAAAAATGTATTTCAGTCTGACCCGTCCATGGTGGTCTGTAATATTGACATTAATATTGTGGCTCTTCGGTTTAACTTATTCCTTGACTTACTTACATATTTTTTACTAAAGTTAGTTTCTACTATTTGGAGCATTACTTCTTTAGATAATGTCTTCCATATCCAAGTAAAATTGCTACAGCATGATATCCTTAACTGAATCGAAAATCTAACTGGATCGGGAATTGAATCGATTTGGGAAATCCAAATTGATACCCGTCTGTAGTACCTGCACCCCACCCCCACTTAACCCAGTCTGAGCCAGTCCTGAAATGTGGTCCAGGGGCCACACCAAATACATACTAGGGCCCCTAGGGCTGAACTTTCTGACTTCCTGGTTTGCATGACTCCAAAGAAAACCTTTGACCACCACTACTTTAATCCATGTCATCTGTGCTCAGAACATCTCTGTGCTCAGAGATGTTCTTCCAAAAGTTAAAATGATGGAACACTATGAAGGTAATTTTGAATCAAAACTATTTGTGCATTGTAAGTGTGAATTTGAAGTTGCAGAGAGAGTTACATTACAAGTTTTCTAATTGTAGAATTTTTTTTTAATTCACAAGTAATTTTTTTTTACACCTGTTCAAATTTTAAGTACAAGCTGCACTTTAAAAACATCTTACATTGCTCTAAATGGTCCAGAACCTGTGTTGCAAAACTATTTGTGAATTGCAACATTGGAGCTTTGTAATTGTATAGATATTTTTATATAGTAACAATATATAATTACAAAAAAGTTACACCTCTTCAAATTCTTGAGTACAAGTACACAAATTGTATTCTGTGAGTAGCACATCAAAAATGTCTTCCATTCAGTTTTGTTCCAGTTGATCTAAAACAAATGGTGCAAAACAAATTCAAACACATGTATTAAAATCTTCAAAAAAATTTTAATTTTTTTTCCCTTAACATAAATACAAATCAATGAATACAACTGCATGAGTCACAAATTCAACTTTACGAATTACACCTTCATTTTCACTTTTTCTCCAAATGTCACACCGGTATAAATTATCCGTGACTTGTGGGTAGTACCCTTGATCGCACAGCAGAAGACACTGCCTGCTCGGTCAGTCTGTACCAGCCATAAATGATAAAATACAATAAATATCAGTGGCTGTATCCTTCGAAGGTCTGCGTGGGCTGGGTCCTTGGAAGGCAACATGGCAGCAGGCCATATATGTGTTTCCGGTTGGTACAGACTGAACGAGCAGGCAGCGCCCTCTGCTGTGCGATCAAGGGTACTACCCATGGGTAGTATTAATATTGAATATTAATGTTGGTGTAAAGGCAATTTTGATAACTATAGATTTTATACAGGTTAGCAACGATAGCTGCAGCGACCCCTAGCGCCCGGAGGTAGAAGCGTATAAACAAAGGCAAGCGATTCTGAATTAAATGATTTTACAGGACAAACCGGTCTTCAGAATGTTATTTCATCAAATAATGTTCTGGTTAACTTGGGCTTTGCATTGTGAATGGGGGGAAACACATGCCAAATGTTTTTAACTCCATACCATGCTTTTTGGAATCAGATCTTCAGTGAACAAGGATTCACTGAATTATTCTGATTATGACCAACCACTTTTGTTTGTTTTGCATGTAAATAGTTCCTTAGCTTAGCTTCTTTTTATCTTCATTTTGCTTAGTAGTTTAGTTAAGTTTCACTAGCCTAGTAGAGAGGATTTATTAATCGAAAGATTGTGTTAATTCAGATAAACAGCATTACATAGTGATGTTCTCTGGATGTTCATTTTATTTTTGTTATTAAATTCTTGAACTTCAAAAGAAGTTGCCACTCCTTTTATTCTATGTGTGTGCAGGTTTTGCTGTTAAAAGATGGCTAGTGCTCAAATTCATCCCTTTCAACCATTGTCCTGATATCAGCTTAAGAGCTGATCATCACCAGACAATACTTAACAGACAGAGGGTTATTAAACATTAAACTAGAACATTAAACATTAAATAACTTTAAACAGTGTATGATTGCACGACAGAGGTGTGACTTTTTTGTAATTGTGACAGATAAAAAAATATATACAATTACAAAACACGAAAGTTACAATGCACAAATAGTTTTGCAACAACATTTCTGGACCATTTGGAGCAAAACTGAGAAGGTAAGGCATTTATGATGTGAAACTTACAGAACACAATTTGTGTACTTGTACTTTAGAATTGGAACAGGTGTAAAAAAATCTTATTTACTCTGTTGCATATAAATACTTCGAGTTGATATTTAGCGTGTGTTCCTTTATCTAGAACTGCCGTGTAGGTTTTATATTTTATTTTTGACTATTTTATTTGTTTTTTCTCTTGTTTTCTCTTTTTTTATCCCACCCATTCTAATAAACTTGATTTGGACATTTTTTCTCAGCTAGTGGATGTAAAATCTCTAGAGTACGATAAGTGGGTGTCAGTTCTGCTGAGACCTTTTAAATTTATCTGATCAACTGCACTTGTTAAATCTAATTACGAGGACTAATATTGGGTCAAATAGGCTCAGGTACAATAGGTTGGTTTGACAGTCTCCATTAGTTGAATCAGCAAACATTGATTCATGAGTTTCCAGGAGTTTATTTAGGTTAGATTTAAAATGTTATGCACTTGTTCTCTAGAGCTGCTGCTGACACCAACAGATGCTTATACTTCTAATCAATCTAACCTTATTATGTTTGTAATATATTTCTGAAGCAGGTTTAGGTGAAAAATGAACCATCAGATCTCAGTTCTTTAGGATCTGGAGACCATGGATGAGTGAAGTGTTTGTTTCTGTCCATCTAAAGCTCAGAAGCTGCAGACCTGGAGGAACAGCTTAGAAAACACCAACATCTGATCTGAGATGTTTCTCTCTGACATCAGCAACCAGGAAGCTGCTGGAGGTTCTGATCCAGAGACAAACAGACTCACCTGGTTCAACTCTCAGGTTAATGACACTGAGAGGGTCAGTGTTCAGAATGAATCTCCTCCTGCAGCTATTTCCTCTCTGAATGACTCGACACTCATATGTTCCTGTATCATCAGTCGTCACTTTCTTCAGAACCAAAGACACGTCTCCATTCTTCATGTCCTGCAGATCCACCCGGTTCCTAAAGGATGAAAACTGGACCTCTTGATCCAACTTCCTGTTTCTGTACATAAGAACATATTGACCTGACTCCAGATCAGTTCTGCTCCACTCTACATCTCTATCAGGATCGTTCTCAGCTGCTCTACATGGCAGAATGATGTCCTTTCCATGTTCAGCTGGGATGGTTCTTCGAACTGAAGGAGAAGAAACAACACAGAGCAGAGAGGTTAGAAAGGAGCTCTGAACGTTCACTATTAGAATAATGTCTAATCCTGTTTAGGGAACAGAAACACTAGATCATCTCAAACTATTTTAATCATTTCTTATTGACTTATTAATAGTTTAAACCGGACCAGAACCATTTTCTGGGCCCCAGGCCTTTAGCAGATCTTCAACATGTTCCAGACCAGAGAAGAACCAGAAGTCTCTGCTTTCATCTCTGACTGATTGATCATAGAATCTCTGATAGAAAGTTTCAGCTCACAGATATCAGAGTTTTAGATAATTATCAGCCATCAACATCAGATTTACTCTACAGCAGGGGTGTCAAACATACGGACAATTTAGTCCGGCCCGCTGGCTAAATGGATTATCATTATTCAAAAAAAAAAAAAAAAAAAAAAAATGTTTTTTTTTTTCAGTGTCCTGTCTGGCAATGTGTCAATAAGAATTGTTGTCTTAATGCCCAAAAGAACTCATCAGATTTTACTTTCACAAGTGGAGCAGTACTGCTTTTGCCATAGTGCTCCGCTTGATTTATGAATGTGAATAGTTTTATTATGATTCATGCGGGGAATAGCTCAAATGATATGGACGCTACAATGGGAAAGTAGGAGAGGAAAGGAAGAACAAGAAGAAAAAAGAAAAGGTGAAAGAGGAGATAAAAGGAAGAGAATGATAAAATAATTATTGAAAAAAACATGTACTTTGTTTAATTGAAATTCTGCAGTTCCTAGATTGTCCACGAGGGGCGCTGTGTTTTAATCAGCAGAGCTTTAGATGTGGAATATTTATTTTAAATAATTTCTTAATTTTTATCTGTTTGATGTATTTTGTCATGCAGGACAGTGTTTTTAAGTTCCAAAAAATGTGAATAAATGTTTTTCAACATTGTACAATCACTGTGATCAGTTCTTATGCATAATGCACAAGTAAATGTTTAACTGAGTAAAATTATTGTTGAAATTGCACATACTTTTTTTTTTAAAATGCTGAGGTTATTCATAATATATTGTGTAAAAGTGAAATTAATTTGATATGAAAATCAACAGCAAGTCCACTTTTATTAGTTCTATTTAATCTTGCAATGAGTTTACTCGTGTGGCCCTCTTGAGATCAGATTAAGCTGAATGCTGCCCCTAAACCAAAATGAGTTTGACACCCGTGCTCTACAGTGAGGACTAAGATGTTTAAAGTAACAGCATCAGATCAAGTTAAAAAATATTGTGTAAATATTGTCATTAAATAAAACGATGGTAATTATATCTAAGGTTAGCCCACCATGAGAATCCATATTATTATCAACAGAGCATAAGGGCTCTCATTAATTAAAGAATAACAATAATGCGGCCACAGAGAAGGAAGTTGCTGTAAAAATAATTTTCTATGACTAAAAGGCAAAGAATATCCTGATGCACGTCTGGTGGATTCACCCTGAGACCTGAGAGGACTTCTGTCATCTTCTGTCACAATAATCCCACTTTATTTGTCAGAAAGCCTCTGAGGGGATTTTGTTACAAATGTCTGACTTTATAGTGTCAGAAAACATCCTGGTTCAATATCATAAATTTGCTTTTACACATGGAAAATATAGTTTTCTTACAAATCAGCAACTTTACAACGGAGAAGATTTTTCTTGTAAACATGAAATTAACCTAGAAACTTCTGAGTTTTTGTGTCTCCTCCATGGCAATTTTCTTTTCCATTTCTCATTAATAGTCCTAATCCTCCACCAGAGTTCTGTGAGCTGATGATAAAGACACAAAAGCTGCTGGAAGTGTTGGGAACCCAATCAGCTAGAAGTCAGTTTTCTCCTCCATGTTGGTGTGATGACAGCATCTCTCAGGTCAACATTGAGACTTAGACTTTTACATCCTGCTGGATCTGCTGGAGGAGGGTCAGGTTCCTGTGATAAAGATGCTTCCTCCTGAGTCTCATCAGCGCTGCAGCATCTGGTCCAATCAGCTCGTCCTCTGGATCCTCCACAGGCTGACAGAGTTCAGATCAGGGAAGCAGAAACAGTAAAGTCTGCAGATTTCCTCCATCACAGACCATAACCCCCAGTGGCTCTGCCTCGGTTTGTCCTCTGCTCCGCCTGCTTTGTGAGCATTTCAGTTCTTTCAGGGCCAGGGGTCAAACCAAGTGGACTTTAGCGGAGTTTTGACATGAACACACTGCTGTTCACTGATTGGCCGATAGTGAGGATAAACAAGGTTTTCCTCAGAAAAACTGAAGAGTGAAGTGATTAATATCAGGAACAGTATGAACATAGTGAGTCAAACTGAAGTATAATTTTAACCTAGAAACCATGAACTATGCCTGAAGGAAACCAAAGAAAGACTTTGTGTGTTTAATTATTTAATAACTTCAATCAGATCCATGGATTTAGCGTTAATGTTATTAAGTTGTGTCTTTAAAGAGTGATAGGCAGAGAGAAGCTGGGCCTTATTTATTACTTCAGGTTTGATCTGTGATCCAGATATTTATACCAGTGGATTATTTTAGCCTTAAAAACATCCAAGACAATCTTGCATATACAATTCTTTACCAATTCTGGCAGATTTTGTTTGAGTATTAACGTCACAAACCAGACGTGGGTGTTAAAGGTCACACCTCCAGGACGTGGTTTTCTCTTCCAGGAATTTCCAGGCCGGTTGAAAAAAAAATGTGACAATAATAGCTGAGCAGGCTGGAGTAGAGCAGGTGAAATCCAGTAGAGCCCGTGGAGAAGGAGCAACACCTGCACCCGAACCATCCTAACCCAGTCCTGAAATATGGTCCAGGGGCCACATTAAAATCAATCCAATGGCCCCAATGCCCCCTGGGCCACACATTAGAAACCCCTGCCATTACCGCTATGAACCACCCTGAGATTATTGCTGTTCTGGTCTAATTTCCTATTTTGGTCAGGAGACGCAGTCCACAGAAACAGCCCAACCTTCAGAGCCACAATGGAAGTACAGAAAATCAGCCTGGGGGGTCATTGTTACAGGAAGTCACATTCTGGACAAACACCTTCAGGAACCCAAAGAGGAACCGAGCCTATAGGATCAGATTATGGGATCTTTTCAAAGAGTCAGAAATAAGAAACTAGAGCAAACATCAAAACATTGATGGACCTCGTCATTCTGAAGATACGATCATTTTAATGACGCCATCGGCTCCTCTGTCTCAATACGTAGCTGCTAGTGAATGAAGCTACGGTAGCTACTGAGCTGCTCTGCTCTCAGTAGTTAAGGAAGACGACAGTCCAGTGTTGCCAAGTTAGCGACTCTGTTGCTTTATGTGGGGATTCTTCTGATCCTTCCAGCAACTTTTATTAAAAAAACAACTAGAAACAAATCTAGTGACTTTTCTTTGTGTTTTTGCCAATATACCAACTTCAAGTGAAAGCAGTAATCTTTCTACCATTTTCCCTCAGCGCTGTCTTACAGGCAGCTATCTCGTCCTGAAAGCCCTGCGTGCATTCAGAGCAAAGCGAGCATAGAGGAGACCTACTCCGTTTTCACATTGCAAATGTATAACACATGTGCAAAGCTGCTGCTGATTCCACCCTAGGTTACAAAGTGGAGGATAAATATAATATAGTTGTTAATCTAGTCTCTTTTTCTCTGAAACTGTTGCAGTAAAATAATTACCTGACTACAACACAGCTTGAATCACTTATTCACCATGTTCACTGTGTGTACATCTTTTTGGTAAAATTAGATTTATGCAGTTTGGATTCAGGAAATGTAAAAATTAATTATATGATATTATTTCATAAAGTAATCTTAAAGTGCTGTATGTTGCATTTCAATAACATTTTAACAACAGTGACATAGTTAATTATTATAGTTTTGTCTCAGATTTGCATTATTAATTTCATTTATCCCTGAGATTAATATGAAGCTACAGATTTGTTTGAGGTTAATGTCGAACTGGAGTAGGACTGGGTATTGTTAAGAACCTCACAATTTCATTAGATTTTGATTCTTTGGGTCATGGTTTAATATTGATTCGCTATTGATCTAAATGTTTTAAATATTGATTTGTTTTTTTAAGAAGTATACAATTTATTATGAGTACCTGTAGTTAGTTACATTTTACATATGTATTTATATTTTGTGCCATGAACAGCTAATGTACACCAGTGCATTTGTTATTTATGATATAAATATCAACATGGAGCATAATAGTGAAAAGATGACAGTACTGTGAAGTAATGTGTATGTAAACCTAAATTATTCTATGTTCCTCTTAGAAACTAGGATCATTCTCATAACTTTTCAAAAAACAACACATCTGAGAATAAGTTTGCTACTGCTTTGTGGACCTCTTGGAACTTTTGTGTGGTCTGCTAAAGCAGTTTGACTGTGTTTGCTTTTGCTAGCTCTGAACTTGTGCTAGGGAGGTTTGGTGCTCCCTGTTATCTTTTGATTTGGATTATTTTGAGTTACCTTCTGACTGACTTGTTTGGACTTTGTAACTTAATTTGCACTTCACCTTCTTAAGTTTGTTAGTAATTTTCTTCCGTTTTAATTGGGTTAAGTTGTATTGTGTCTTTTAAACTGGGTTGTATTGTTTTTTGTAATAAATCACCTTTTTATGATACTACTTTCTCTGGACACATTTTTATGTTACTGCCCCTGAACCCCTAGACCTTGGGGTCGTAACAATGTGATTCAGACTCCAGAACGGTGTCCAGAGGGTACGATTTTTTTATTAGTTTCACAAAGCTGGTAAAACCGGCAATAGCATGACTCAATGGGAAAGATACCAGGAAAGTTAAAGACTGAGAAAGCAAAGCGCTGGCAGTTTTTATGTGGGCAATCTGATTTAATACATTTAGAGAAAATAACATGGAACTTCTGCTCTCAGTATTTTGTCAGGATGATGAACCAATATTAGCGACGCTTACAGACGAGGAATCACAAAAGCAACAGGTGCGTAAAAAAATGGCCCCATTGAAATGTAGCAACAAAACTGCACAACATCCACCTAAACGTGGGAGAAAAAGACTTCACACTTCATCAGTTCAAGATCCATCAGAACAGAGTGAAAACACTACATTTGAGGCGATTGGGAGAAGTCGTGGTTGAGAGTGCATCTGCAGCTAGCACTGATGACAGAGCTACACAATATTTGACCGGTACATACATAAGCCAGAAGTTACCAACATGATGCTCCCAAGTATGATTTTAAAGATAGGAAGAATACAAAGTTTTTAACTGGAATTTTCCTGAATAGTTTGAGGTATTGGACACATTTCTTTGGCCAGCAAAATACAACCTGAAATATTGGGATTCCAGGGGAAAAACTAGCGAAACCAATGAGGCAAATGGGGAAAAACTGGTCTGTCCATTTGAGGGTTGAAAGAATAGGATGGACGGGATGTTGCTACTTGCGGATCATGATGTAAAAAAAAATCATAGTTTCCATCATAATGAAAAAATTTCATATTACTTTTTGTATCATTCTGTTGTAAACATTAAAAGCAATTATTATGAAATAAAAAGCTAAAACCTAAATTTATTATCATTCTTACATTAAAATATCATAATAAAAATTATGATTTTTAGCCAAAGTAATTAAGATCCACTGTGGAAGGTCCAAAGAACCACTTGCGGCTCCAGAGCCACAGGTTCAGACCCCTGACCAAGGCGTTTTACTCCAGAGGAGGAATGTTTCATTTTAGTTCTGAGGCTCCAGAGAGGACTTTGACTGAAAATGATTGCCTACATGTTTGAAATATCTGATTCATTAGTAAGCTACATTTTCATCAAATGGATTCAGTTAATTTTCTTATATTTCAAGTCAATAAATGTCCCTATGTTCCCAACAAAAGATATCATAACATCTTGGCCAAGATTGTATAGGCGGTTTAAAAATGTCAGATGTTGTGTAGACTGTACAGGGTTATTTTGTCAGCCACCTAGGAGTTATGGACAACAGGGGAATTTATATTCCACTTACAAACACCACACCACAATCAAAGTTACCTGTAAAGGTGCTGCATGCTTCGTCTTGAGCAAAGTCTTACTGATGTGGAGATATTTGAGCAATATGGCGTTATACAACACATTGAACCAGGTGACATTTTGTTTGTGGACAAAATATTTAGAGTACAGGATCTGCTTTTGTCAAGACAGGCTACAATTATACTAAAACCACCAGTATCTCAATAGAGATTGCTACGTTAATAACTAAATGTAGCCATTTGTGTTGTAGGGATTTACAAAACAAATGGAAAAAGGTTCCTCAGTAGCATTTCAAAAACCTCTGGTGCCATAACTTTTTTGCCAAATTGCCTATAAACTATTTCTCATCCTGTTCAGCCGTTGACCATTTCTTGTGATTCTTTCAACAGAAGGAGGACCTTTAGGGGAGTGAAACATAAACTCCCAGAGACCAAAATCAGTTACCATTATTAATAACTGTACTTGGTAATATCACATGTGGTTTTCACACAGCTTTAACCCGCCTTCAGTAATCTGAAAGCATTGTCTATTGAGTATTTCCTTGGGGATCTTTGTGTTGCTGAAGAATATCACTAACTGACCTGCCCATAGGATTTTAATAATAATAATAATAATTGAATAATTGAACTTTATTGATCTCACAATGGAGAAATTCACTTCTGCATCTTAACCCATCCCCTTGGGGAGCAGTGGGCTGCCATGTGCGGCGCCTGGGGAGCAATTGAGGGTTAAGTGTCTTGCTCAGGGACCCAGAGTGGTAGTCTGTGGGAGTTGAACTCAGAACCTCTGGGACCCAAGCTAAATGCTTTAATCACTAGGCCACCAGATTAACAAAAAGCACCTAATGTGTGTTGTGCTTATAAAATTTGTATGAATGTAGCAAGAAATTACTGCTTTTCTCTTTAGACAGAAGAAACGCGTCCTGGCGCTCAAGTCAAGCATAAAGAAATAGGAGCATGCATACTGCGTAGCACCAATGATGTTAGACCAATGAAGCGTCCCTAGGGTTAATGTTCAAATCAAAGTTCAAATCAAACCTACGCCCTTGG
This sequence comes from Fundulus heteroclitus, assembly GCF_011125445.2. Taxonomy (NCBI): domain Eukaryota; kingdom Metazoa; phylum Chordata; class Actinopteri; order Cyprinodontiformes; family Fundulidae; genus Fundulus; species Fundulus heteroclitus. Next base: position 2,610,666 of record NW_023396912.1, read on the forward strand.
TTCCATGTTACATTCTCTATAGTATGGGTTGGTAGATTTCAGCAGGTTGTATAGCAAGGTATGTTTCTGTATAGTGTTTTAAATCCGTGCCACATGTGCCCTCTTTTAACTTTGAGCACCTGCCCCTCCAACGGTCTCTGCACGTCCCTGCTGGCAGCATTCTCACATGGCATTTAGGACAAAAAAGGTAGTAACAGGACATCAATGAAGAAGTGAGTAAAAATCTTTTTTTACAAGAATCTGTAAAGATGATGGGGATGCCACTAATAAATGATTGTGCTTAGTTGACAATTAAAATAATCATTGGTTGCAGCCCTTCTCACCTGGTTGGACTCTCAGGTTAATGATGCTGATGGGGTCATCTTCCGGATCGGCTCTCTTTCTGCGACTTTTTCCTCCCTGAACGACCCAACACTGATATGTTCCTGTATCAGCAGTCGTCACCTTCTGCAGAACTAAAGACGCGTCTCCATTCTCCACGTCCTGCAGATCTGTTCGGTCCTTAAAGGATGGACATGAAGCCTCTTTATCAACCTTCTTGTTCTGGTACAGAATAACATATTCACTAAACTCCAGATCAGTCCTCCTCCACTCTGCAGCTGTAACAGCTTTGCTGTCAGGAGCTCTACATGGCAGAATGACGGTTTCTCCAGATTCAGCTCTGATGATTCCCTGATCTGCAGGAGAGGAAACATCACAGAGGAGAGAAGTTAGAGAGGATAAATAATGTCTAATCCTGCTTTAGAAACAGACAGAAAAGTTTTAAACTATTTTCTTATTGTTTTAATAGATAAAACCAGAGCAGAATAATTTTCACATGTCCCAGAAAAGAGAAGAAGCTTCCAGAAGACCAGAAGTCTCTGCTATGCCATTAGAAGCTCTTCTCATTTACCTGATGCTGCTGTCATTCTTTGAGCATCTTTCTTCTCCTTCAAAGAGGGACGTGACACAAAAGATCTGATAAAAATGGGATGCATCTTACCTATGTAATCTATCTGCCATTGGTTTTATTAGATTTAGCTGTTAGTTTTTTTTCTCTAAAGTGTAATATTCTGGTTTTTGTTCTGGTTTAATTTTTGAGTCATTTTCCTCTCCTGCTTTGAGTTTGTGTCCTGTCTGGGTTTTTATTTACTGTTAGTTTATCCTGTTTTGCCATTTGTTTTAGTCTTAGCTTTATTTTTTGTTTTAGGTTTTTACTTTAGAGTGATTTTGTTTCTCAGTAAGTTTGGTGTAGTTTCTGTCCACTTGTCCTGCCAGCTTTTTAGCTTTGGTTTCTGGTTTATTTCTTGTTTTGATCCTCTGCACTGATGTCTGGTCTAATTACCCACTCTGCACACCTGCCTAACTCCACCCCTGTTGCAATCATCTCTGACCGGTTTCACCTGCTTCCTCCTCCATATAAACAGTCGAGACCAGACATCAGTGCCAGGTCGTCTGTTTGAGTATGGGTGAGTCTCCTCCTGCAAGTTTCTGTATGGTTTGCTTTTGGATTTTTGACCCCCTTGTCTCCAGTGATCTGAGCCATCCTGTCCCTGTCCTGCCTGCCCCGTTAGTCTGTTTATTGTTGTGCCGTTTTTTGGTTGTGAGGTTTTTTGGTTTTTGCCTCAGTCTTAATAAAGAACCTGATCTGAACCTCTGCTGGTCTGGCTGAATTCTGGGTCCGCTGCCTCCGATTCATGACATAAAGAGTGTTTAAAAAGTTGTTCATGGTCCCTGATTGAACCACTGTGTGCAGGAAGAGGGAGAAGGCAGAGAGGAGCTTTCTCTGGATCTAATCCAAACAACACTGTGCTGAATCAGTGATTATTAGATATTATATATATGCAAATATCTAATATCCAACCTTTAAAAATGTCACTGCGGTCAAAAGTCTTGAGATTTATATGAGTTATAAGAAAGATATTTACTGTAAAATCAACCTAAATCATTCTCATTTGACACCTGCGATTGAAGTAACATTCCCTATAAACGATTGGTACTTCTCATCAACAATGTCAACATTTTTCTCCTTTCAAACCTAGAGGTACAGTTCAGAACTACTTTGGTTCAGTCTAGCCCATGTTTACTTCCTGGTTCCTGAGCCAATCACATGAGAGTCCAGAATTCCCAACACAACATTTGCTATTTTATCTTGGCAAAAGAGCAGCAGCCTGCTAATACAGCAGCCATTGAGAGAAGTGGAGTAACACAGCGTTTAAAACCAGCATATAGGATTGTTGTGACTGGCTGTTGTACCGATTTAAACCACAAGGTGTCAGTATTACTTAAAGCTTCTTTAAAGTCCCTATCATCGTTCCCGCTGTGGCAAAACCTTCTTAAAGCCTTAAATTTTAACTCTGTAAAGGGAGAGGGAAGGGCAGCGCCATCTTCTGCTGAGAACAAACATGGCTGAGGCAGAAAATAAAACATCTGAAGTGAGAAGTTTTGTGTCAAAGGAGGGTGTGATGACTGTTTGGCTTTGGGCAGGAGTGGAGGATGATGAGTTTGTTCCTGAACTGAATCTGTTGAATGTGTTCAGTTATTGGCTCTGTAAAGTCTTCCATCAGACCGATCCTCCTTCTGCTTGAAGCCTGTGGTCTTCTTCATCCCTGACCACACATCTCTGATACTGTTCTGCTGGAGCTTGCTCTCCAGCTTCTTCCTGTACATCTCCTTTCTCTTATCTTGACTTTAGGTTTCCTCTCTATACTCTTTTTCATCATTCAGCAGCTCCTTTAGCTAACTGGTGATCCATAGTTTGTTCTTGGAGAAGCATCTCTCTGCTCTGGTGGGCATGGTGTTTTCCACACAGACGTTTATATAGTCTGTCACAGACTCAGTCATGGCATTGATGTCATCTCCATGTGGCTGACACAGTGTTACCTCAGTCTGTTACCCCAAAACAACCCTGAAGGGCTTCCGTGACCATTTTCTCTGTTCTCTTTACAGCCAGTTGCCTCTGAAATAAAGTTATATTCTGAGCAAAGAAAAACAAGTTTGTCATCTAATTTGCCAGGAGGAGGTTTTGCCTTAGAGATGTAGAAGTCTTTAATATTTGCACAAAAGAACCACAGAGTTCTTGTATTCTCTTGATTACTGTATCATTACTGCTTTATTATGGCAATATTATGACTTTGATCTCCTAATTAAAAGTTGTCTAAGCATGGCCCGATCCATGCATTTTAGTTTGCAAAATGTATTTATTTACTGTGGATTTGGAGAAAGCCTGAAAAGGAATGAAATAGTTTTTTTTAAAGTTCATTACTAGTTCTAAACATTTACAGTGATTTGTACGCCTTTTTGGTCTGACTGAATCTCATGCTGAAATATGCAAATTAAGTGATGATGCCATCTAGTAACTTCTTGGACAGCCAATAGGGACTGAATTACCTTCTAGAAAGTTTTTTATTTAAAAGCAAGCAATTTTGTTTCTGTGTAGTTTGAGACTTTGGCAACAAGAAAAGTTTACCGTCTCTTCATCAAACCTGCAAAGCTTTCAGCCACTTCTGCTTCAAAAGCTCTGACAGACGGTCAGTCAGCCTCGCTGTGCCTCATCTGTTTCCCCATTGAAAATCAGTCACACATGAGCTTCCACTAGATTACAAAGGATGTAAATATATTATAAACATAATATAAAATACATTAACAGGTATTTTTTTTTCTCTGAAACTGCTGCACCTAAAATAGATCATGCCGTGGAATTAATTTACACACATTCTCTGTCATTATTCGCCTCATCCTCTGCTGTATTCCGGTTGAAATTGATAATATAAAAATGCATTAATGTTGTTTGGATTCAGGTGAAATATTATTTAATACTTGAAATTTCTTTATACAGTTATTTTTTTTAGTTTTGAGTATATTTATTGATTTTAATCATTTTCTGTCTTGTCAGCGTTTATTGCTCTCTCTTACAACATATGTTTTATTCAAGCTAGTGTTTCAGCCTTTTGTTTATACATAAAGTTATTCATACACCCATCTCCTGGGAGGTGTACCCAGGCCAGCCGGGAGACATAGTCCCTCCAGCGTGTCCTGGGTCTTCCCCTGGGCCTCCTCCCGGTGGGACGTGCCCGGAACACCTCACCAGGGAGGCGTCCAGGAGGCATCCTGACCAGATGCCCGAGCCACCTCAACTGGCTCCTCTCGACGTGGAGGAGCAGCGGCTCTACTCTGAGTCCTCCCCGGATGACTGAGCTCCTCACCGTATCTCTAAGGGAGAGCCCAGACACACTACAGAGAAAACTCATTTCAGCCGCTTGTATCCGGGATCTCGTTCTTTCGGTCACGACCCAAAGCTCGTGACCATAGATGAGGGTAGGAACGTAGATCAACCGGTAAATTGAGAGCTTCGCCTTTTGGCTCAGCTCTCTCTTCACCACAACGGATCGATACAGAAAATAAAAAAAAACTATATAATAACTGGTCCGTTGTTTTTGATATAGTGGTTTTATTTTCTCTATTTCAAAAAATATATATATTTTGTACTTGCTTTTGTTTCAAATGTTAGTCAGCGATCATTATTTATTTTTTTGCCCTTTTGTTTTATTTTAAAAAAAGTATTGATAATGATAATAAAATAGCGGATTCATAAGGAGTATCATTAAGAGTAGAATTATTGAGAAATCCTTAACGACACCCATACCTACATAGAAGTAGAGATGTTTAAATTCTATTTAAAAGTGAAACAAGAGTGTTGTTGCCTAATCGTTCAGTTAGTGGGTCACTACATAAAATGATAATTATATTCTCTCCTGGTATTTCTTTCTTTCCAGTTGACTAAACCCATCAGTTAATCCGGTATTATTCTGAATCAGATGTTAAATACAGCAGTTCTGGTAGTTTATCTACATTCAACAGGTTACAGATACAGAAATATACCATTGGTTGTGAGATGTAAAGAAACTGTCAGTTACTGTAAAACCTGGTTAACAGTGACTCTCGTCATCTCACATGGAAACACATTATTCCATCTTATTATCAGAGATCAAACTTACCAGCAGAAACAACCATGAAGGAGCTGCAGACCATCAGAGTCCAGAAGAGGAGAGCAGTCAGAGAGGCAGACATTCCCTCTAGAAGGAAGTCTGCGAGTTTAAGCGGAGTTTAACAGAATCCTGTGAGGAACAGCAGAGAACAGAGTTAGATCTCCGTTAGGGTTAAAGGAAAACTCCGGCTCTGATTTAGACAGAATAAGTTTCTGGTGGAGAGAAAAAAAGGAGAAGGTGGATTTTTCTTTAAAAACAAACGCACAGAACAGCCATAAACCAACTTTCAGGTTAAAATTACCTACCGTTTTTCCAACTGTAGTTTAACGTCTCTATTAAACAACCGCGTGTCTGACACTAAGCATCATCAAGCCCCTAACGTCATCATTACCGTTATAGTCAGTTACACACCACTGGTTTCCTGCCCAATATCTGCATCAACCAGCACGCTGGTATCTGATATAGCTGCTCCTCCTTTATATGCTGTCAGAGATCTTTCTGCAGCAGCTACATGAACACGGACAACGCCCTAATATCTTATTACAGAGGCCAGTGCACTAAATCGTGTGATTTTAAAAGAGCCTGAATTAGCAAAAAAAAAAAAAAACTAAACCAAAAGTAGCTCTTCTTCTAGTACGATGTTGAATGCAGAGACACAGCAGATGATGGCAATGTCAGCGTTCTGACGGAGGATCCCGATGCATTTACCAAGGAAGTTAAATCATGAATCATACTCCACGATGTTGATCCAATTTTCACACTATAAATATGTAAATAAATGCATGTTTTCATGCCGTAGTACTTTGTTTTAGGCTCTTAAACAAAAACACATATGGTATTTCATATAATGTATACTTTAATACATTTTAAGAAAGAAGCAAGTTTTATTGTTGCTATAATTTATTTTTCACTATCTCACACATCCAATCCTGAGCCAAAAAAAATACCCTCTTCATATTATTGCATGTTCTCCCTGTGCATGCGTGGGTTTTATCTGGGTACTCTGGCTTCCTCCCACAGTCCAAAAACCTGACTGTTAGGTTTATAGGTCTCTCTAAATTCTCCTTAGGTGTGAGTGTGTGTGTGAATGGTTGTTTGCCCTGTCGACAGACTGGCAACCTGTCCAGGTGAACCCCGCCTCTTGCCCACTGACAACCCCTCGCAACTCCAACAGGGATAAACCGTGACGGAAAATGGATGAATAGATAGAGTTCACATGCTATGCACATGCACATGCACATAGTTTATTTAAAAAGTGTTTACACCTTCAAGGTCACTTCAAAGTCAAACACTTAGCCTGCAACTGGAGTTGGAGGTAAGACCCTTGGAAGCAGGAAGTAACTCTAGGGTACTTCATTTGGCAATGTAATTCAGCCTTAGTTTTGGGATCAGCTTTAGGACTTTTCCACTTTCTTTACGTTGCAGACAACAGCATTAGAGTCAAGGACATCATGATGAATTAAGTTACAGAGAATTGTTTAGGAGTGCTACACAGTAAGGACTAAGTCATGGTTTCTAAAAACAGTAAAATCCCGACTGATTTTAATGATGTAGTAGGTGTAAAATATTGAATAAAATGTTTTTCAGCATGACTGGCTTTATTTTCACTCTTATATTTAACTTTATGAGGCACATTTTCAAGTGGACCACTGATATTTTCTCCAAGTGCATTCTGGGTAAAACTCATCAATCGCTTTATTACAAGGCCCGGTCATTTGCCTCACCCCGCGGTCCGACTCTGACTTATTCCACTAGTGAAAGTATGGCTTACAGGTTGGGTTTCTGCGATGTTATCAGCGTGTAAAAACTCATCTTCAGAATCAATCTCAGGTCAAAATGGTGATCTGCATCATCTAATCTACTTTCAGCAGATATCACAGGTTATTGCAACTGTAAACTTGCTTGTTTTAAAGAAACCCTGCAAAACCACCAACAGACAGCTTCAGCTTGTCTTGATTATATTTCAGAACCTGAGAAGAGCTCAGTTTAATCCATGAGAGGCAACATATTGTTGAAAAGCCAAGTGAAATAAAACGTTAAAGAAGAACTGGCTTTGTTTGGTTTATTCTATCTCATCCAACAGTTTAACGTCTCACATGAGGCTAAAGCACTCACAGAAACTAAATGTTTTAAAGTTGTGCCATTTCTTAAGTTCAGAGGATACAACGGAGTATCAGTGGATTTCATTTTCCATCTTTGCTTCAGAATAAAGTAAACAATTCTGAAAGTTTGAAACTTTCAAAAAAGAATCACCCTAGATGCCAAAAGTCTGGAAACAATTTTTATTTAAATAAAAACCATTTATACAAAATGTTCTTGCATCAATAACAAGTCAATAAGCAACATCGTCCACAAAACTCTGACTTTAATTTCCTCATTGTGCAATGCTTCAGTAGACCATACCCTCCACTGGTCCCTGGCAATGTTCCATCAGTGATGGCAGGCCAAACGCAGGAACACAGGATCTGGCAGGCTGGGCTAACAACAACTGGGAGCAACATACAGGCAATGCAGATTGGTCATTCTGGCAGAGTGAGCATACAAGGCAGGTATAATGGTGCATTCCTTTTGCCTCAGAGGTCAGAATTTATGAGTCACAGATTACGTCATCTCCGATTTCTTGCGTTCCAGTTTCTGTTTTGACGAACACAAGGAAAAACAGGGACACTTGCATTGTTGTTAAAACAATGACAATGAGAATAACGCTGTCCTACGCTGTATTTTGCAGCAGATCTAGCTCCTGTGTTGGATGATGTTGTGCACATAGTGAACTTTGTGAAGACGCGACCTTTAAAATGTCGCTTATTTGCATCTTTGTGTGAGGAAATGGGAGCGGAACATAAGGTCTTATTGCTCCACACGGCAAAGTGCTGGCCCGTGTGTATGAGCTGCGAGAGGAACTTAAAGTATTTCTGACAAACCAGAGGTCCCATTACTCAAAGCAGCTTGCAAGTGATGAGTGGTGTGCAAAGCTGGCTAATATATTTCATCATCTGAATGAACTGAACACATGGATGCAAGGCCGAAATGAAAACCTGCTTACAAGCACTGATAAAATGAACGGATTCCGTTTAAAGGTGCAGATCTGGCAACAAGTGCAGCGTGGCAACCTTGAGATGTTCCCGCTCACCGAGAAACGTCATGATGGCAACACTGCTGTAATGTGCGAGGTGATTGGCACACATTTGAAAACTCTCGAGGAGAAGTTGTCATTTTATTTCTCTTCAGCCTTCACAGAATTCCTTGACTGGGTTAGGGACCCATACAGCTCAGCATCCGTTGCTGGAAAGGACATGAGTTTAAAGGAGCAAGAGGAACTCATTGAACTGAAACAAGATTGTGGTTTAAAGCTAAACTTTGCTGATATCTTCCTTTGGACAGTTTTTGGTTATCTGTTGCCAAGGAGTTCTCCATTCTGGCCAACAAAGCTATTTTGACATTGCTCCCGTTTTCAACCACATATCTATGAGAGCTGAGCTTCTCAAGCTTGACTGCGATAAAAACGAAAAACAGAGAGAGACTGAGAGCTGTTGAGGAAGAGCTTTGTGTGTGTCTGTCTACCATTCCTGCCAGGATATCCATTTTGTGTTCATCAAAACAGACCCAGGTTTCACACTGAGTATAAATACAAACTATACATTAACTATATGTATTGTATGTACTGTGTTAGAGTGTCATTTTGGTTGGTGGTGTGCCCCAGAATTTTGTAAGTGTAAAAAAATGTGCCGTGGCTCAAGGAACAAAGTTCTCAGGGCGTTTTCTTTTTTTAGGAACTGCAAAAGCATCAAGTGTTATAGAAGCTTGATCCCTGTAAAAAGAATATTGTTCCCTTAAAGCTTGGCAAAGAGCTGAATAACGGTCATGAATCTCTGGAGGTAGAGCTTCAATGAAAACATGAACATTTCTGGCTGCTGTTTTCCAAATAAGCTTTAGTATCTCACAAGATGAGGAAGAGGGCAGGTCAAAAAGACAACACTGGAATTCCTGCAGATAATCATGAAGGTTTGAATCCTGATTATCTGGGTCAAAATGTTCCATGTCCCGAGCAAGGGACTCAAGCCGGTGAATACGGATATCGTAACTATGAGGTGGGACTGGACCACCCGGGAAATCAAGTTGGTTATGTTCAAGAAATGATGGCGGCACTTAAATTAACCTTTGCTGATGTAAGGAAGAATGCTCCTGATCAAAGTGAGAGCTTTCCAAGGTGTGAACTCTGAAATGTAGCGGTGGGTTAGGTTGCTATGGACCATCTATGCTGGTGAAGATTCTCAGTCATCCAGGTCATGGTCATTCCAAAAAAGTAAAAAGTGCATGACTCCATGAACAGATCTGGCCCACAGCAATCTAAGTCCCATGTGGCATGCCGCAGGTGAACCGTGCCATCACTGCCAGAGGTGGCCCACATCTGGCTGATGTTCTGTTTGCCATGTCAGACTGTAGGGTTTAAAAAACAAGAGAAGCCCGCCTGCCCTGCTGTGCCTGGTCTACCCAGCCACACTCTCCTCCAGAGACCCAGGCAAGAAGTGAGGACTGAAAGCGATTGTTAGATATTATTTGTAATATTATTTGTAATTCATATTAATTTTGGGAATTTGTATATTTAGTAATTATTTTTGCCACAATTCTGTCTCTGAGCTCCTCGGGCAGTTCCTTCGACCTCATGGTTCTCATTTGCTCTGACACACTGTGAGCTGTAAGGTCTTCTATAGACAGGTGTGCCTTTCCTAATCAAGTCTAATCAGTTTAATCAAACACAGCTGGACTCCAATGAAGGAGTAAAACCATCTGAAGGAGGATCAGAAATGGACAGCATGTGAGTTAAATATGAGTGTCACAGCAAAAGGTCTGAATACTTATGACCATGTGATATTTCAGTTTTTCTATTTCAATAAATCTGCAAAAAAATTCTACATTTCTGTTTTTTTTTCTGTCAAAATAGGGTGCTGAGTTTACATTAATGAGAAATAAAATGAACATTTTTGATTTTAGCAAATGGCAGCAATGAGACAAAGAGTGAAAATTTAATGGGGTCTGAATACTTTCCGTACCCTCTGTAATTTAGCTTTTAATCAGCATCTATGGTCAGAAAGTAATCAGCAGCATGTGTGTAGCTTTTTGTAATAATCTATAAAATACTGAATGAAAATCCTAACACCAATCATTCTTCTCCCTAAAAGGATAACAAATGCTAAATAATGAGCTTTTATAAATAAATAAAGGTTTAATAAATGTTTTTGTTTTCCAAGTATCTGTGTTTAGTGCAGAGTTCAGTTACAGCAGTTTAAAACAGTGAAATAACCTTTTAATGGACGACAGCCTCCAGTCAGCAACAGCCGCCCCTCATGTCTTCTCATATATTTACTGTTCTGGAAATAAAAGAAACCTCAGAAATCCTGTTTGGTCCAAAACAGATGAATATTTATTCAGAGGGATAATTGTATGATGGCCTCATAAAGCTCCACATCTTGCAGGTTTATCAGTGTGAGTCCTTCTCTGTCCTGCAGGTCAGCAGAATATCACAGCTCAGCATGGAGATAATAATGTGGTTCTGCCATGTGGACTCACCAGCAGGAACCCTGTTATAGTGGTAGAGTGGACCAGAACCAGTCTGGGCTCAGAATATGTCCTGGTGTACCGAGATGAGCAGATTGATGCATTTAACCAGCATCCATCCTTCATGAACCGGGTGGATCTGCAGGACAGAACGATGAGGGACGGAGACGTGTCTTTGGTTCTGAAGAACGTGAGGACTGAGGACAGCGGGACATACGAGTGTCGGGTCGTTCAGAGTGGAAGAATCTCATCAGAACCATGAGAAAAAGTTGATGTGAGGTTTAGTTACTCTTTAAATGAATTTAGCTCACTCTTAGAAGAAAGAGGAAATCTTTATTTCATTGTAGAGTCCAACCAGATGTGTCTTCTGCATCTAACCCGTCCCTCAGGGAGCGGTGGCAGCTTCCAGCGCCTGGGAGGAATCTGAGGGTCTGGCTCAGTGACCCATAGTACCATCTGTTGGGTCTGGACCGGGTTCTTGAAGCCTTCTCAGAACCAAAGACTGCTGCTCTAACCACTAGATTAGTCACAGAAACATATCAGGAGGTGAAATGAATGGAAAAGTGTTAGAAAATGAGATTAAAACTAGTCTCTACCAAAGGCTGAATACAAGTGTCGTCAGGAGGCTGGAGGTCACTGAGCTGTAATCAGTAAGCTGCTGTAATCAGAAGGGGGGGGGGGGTGAATACTTTCTCTCAGTTCTGCATTCACTGGTAGTGATGATGAATGAACTCCAGAGAAGCTTGCTCAGCAGTTTTTCTGTGTAACGTGTTGTTAATGGGTCCAGTCCTTTTTGCCCCTTTGTTTCCTTATAAATGTACATTTTATTTTTATTACAGTCCGATGAGGCAGAGTTCTTTGGTCCGTTTCATCAGAACCACAGAACTTAGCAAGTTAAAGCTGGTGTGGTGGCGTCTGGATTCAACCCTGGATCTAAAGCATTTTACCTTTTTGGAAAGAGGATTGAACTGTTTTTCTTTCATTTGAACTCTATATGTTCTCCTTCATCTATCAGCTAAATGTGAGTTTTATCTGAATAAACAGAGAACCTGAACGATTGAACAGAAATTTCTGCCAGACTGGAGGTGTTGATCCAGTTCAGCTCCTCCATCAGAGGACTGAAGGTCGGAGGTTTCACCACCTCAGGGTCCAGAGAGTGATGGAGACTCCATGTCAGACAGGGAGCCACAGCTCCTGGTGGTCAGATCTCTACTGGGACTGAGGTAGAAACCAGCAGCTGAGGAGCGGAGGAGACCCATGTGGACCAGAACCAGAATCATTCTGGTGCCACAGGAAGCTGAATGTCATAGAAGGGGAGCTGGCTGAGAGCTGATGATGTCATTAAAGGCAGATCTGAGGTCAGTTTATGTCATACATAAGTCATACAGATTTATAACACATGTAAGACGGAGAATCCTCAGACTGTCGCCGCTTTCAAATCACTGGTCTGACACCACAGTTTCCATTTCTTTACAGATGAAACCAAAACCTTGATCTGTTCCCAAAAACACCAACTTGTTGGTTCAAATCAGTTTATATTTAAACCTTAATACGCTTTTTGTGTTATTTAAGCTGCTCTTTGACCTCTATGAATACTTGGAGAAAAAAAGAGAAAGATTGAGAATCAAACTCAGTTATAGTATTGTTCTCCATTTTTATTCTCCATTCTTCAAGGTCTTTCACGGTTTTTCTTTGGACTTTAATTATTTCTGAGCAGGAATGAAGCCAGAGTTAAACAATCATCTCACAGTAACCAGTGTAGATGTCAGAGGATTTAAATCTCTTAACTTTAGAACATTTAGCATCAGCATCAGAGGGAGAAGGTTAACATCAGCTTCTCTCTGACGGCCTGCAGTCTGGTTTAAACACTCAGTGTGATGCTGCCCCCTGGTGGACGAGGCCTGGTAGCTCATTCATTCATTCATTCATTCATTCATTCATTCGCTGCTGAAATTGACAGGTTAGTTTTATTATTGTCTCTTTAAAAGACTATCAGCATAAGATCAACACTGGAACCAGAACCAGCCTGGATCCCGTGAAGGGATGATTTCATTCATCCTGTTCCTGTCCACATCTGGATGTCAGCTGGATTCCCAGAACCGCTGGACTCGTCTAAACTGCAGCTGGAGGCTGGCAGCATGAATTCAACTCATTTAGCTTGTTGTCTTTCTTGATGTTTGATTCTTTCTTCTATTTACCGGCAGAAGGTCAGTGGCAGCACCAGGGGGCGCTAGAGGGTGCTATGGCCCCCCCCTGCAAAAGTCATAGCATCCCCAAGAAAACATTACATTATCATTTTCTTTTTCATCTTTTGCAGGAATCCTTGCCTCGGATCTGATCTCCTCAACGATCTACCCCCCTTTACATGGAAAGGCTGATTACCTGCCTCGTTAACCACAGTTATGGGCAGGAAGAAGGATGTGCAGCACCATACTTCAGGGACAGAATGACCAGGCTAAACCTCAAAACAAACTTGTTTTGGTGCAAAAAGCTTGTTGTACATTCAAGTGAACGTAGGTCTATTGAATGAGAGGAAAAACGCATCACAGCTGGGATGTAGTCCTGGCTCCTAAAGGACTGAAGGAGACCCGTACTGGATGACAACAGCAGTCCTTCACTACACAAATAATAGAAATCTCACTCCACAACTTAGCATCTAGTGCATCTACCAGAGATCCTGATGCCCCACAGACGCCTGATGCTGATGATTTAGCTGCAGGAAGAGAGTCAACAATACGTCAGATAAGATGAGCAGAGGCCAGACTGTTGGTGAGAGGATCAGAGGCAGGATGCTGCTGATGAGAGGCTGGAAGCACCAAACCAACGGAGATGAACCCAGGAGCTGCTGCAGACTTTTTAAACTAAGCTGGGATCTAAACTCTGATGCAGGTCATCACCATTAGCTTTACACAAAGACCGCTGTTTTCTAAATTATTAATATTAAACATTATGCTGTATGTGCAAAACCTGCTGTTATATTTCAATTTTTCAAAATACTAAAACTGGCATTAGTAAATTGCTGATGGAGTGAAATGTTCTCTCAATATGTTTTCTGCTTCTTCTTGCTTTCTCTTTCAGCCTCTGCTGTCTCCTCTCCAAATCTGTTCCTGTGTGAGATGGAAGTGAAGACAGATCATTACCTAATGGACAGTTTGATATAAATATGATTAAATATGAATGCAGAGACCCTGTTTATGGCTGGTCTATATATTGAGTTTTTGAAGATACTAGCATATTTTTAGATTAAATGTAAATTCATACGGTGGCATGGGTTTGTTGAGGCCAGGCCTGATACTGAGGAGAAATATGTCACAGAAGGAAACTGTAACAGTAAAAAGCTCATAGAAATCATGTGTCTCTGTCTCATATGTGGATGACATTAAGGGGAGCACTGGCACTTACTTTTTTCATTTAAAGCGCTGATTAAAAGAAATGTGTAATAAAAAAATGTATAATTTTCTTCTGTCTAAATTTCCACAGATGCATCTGGGGAAAAATAATACAGTGAATTCATTGTTGCAGCTCACGCTTGTTTGTATTGATTGAGCAGCAGAATATCACATATTTATTCTACACTTGTGAATGTTGCAGTTTGTGCTTCTGTTTGTGATGAGAAATGTGAAAATAATTTATCCTTCATGGAGCCACCCATGCTGCAGGTGAAGCAGGGAAAGCAGACATTATACTTAGCCACATGCTGCAGCATTTATAATTTGAGTTTAAGCAGAATACACTAAATCTGAATTTAATCACATTTTAGTATTACATTTATTTTCCACTGGCTCTTTAACCATATTTTAGAATTTCCACTAATTCATTGTGTCATGGTAGCTGTTTTTTTTACCCACATGTAGAGACAAGCCAGGCAGAATTAGAAGGTTAACTGAACCACTACTGAGGAAACTATGCAGGGTTCTTTAGAAAGGGGACGAGGTCTCACTGCTAAGATCGGCAGGTGATGAGACCTGGGACACAAGAGACACAGTTACCCAGGCAACCAGAGAGACTGAGTCCCACCACCTATGGCTAATATTACAATGATTTCAATACTGGCTAACACTCTGGCAGAGAAGTGCTGACAGCCGTCCGCTTATCTGCAGCCACTGCAGGCCTGAAATGACCTGCAAGCAGAGCAGCAGCCACCTGTGGGAGAGAAGGAGGAAATGGGCTGCACCATCTGAGCACACTGATTATTTTATTATTCACCTTTGTTTAATTTGGTCAGTTTTTAGCCTTAGTTCCTCAGTGAGACTAAACTCCTTATTAAACTATTGTTTATAGGATAGTCTGCTGGCCTTTTCACTGTTCAACACCAGTGTTTATACCTTAGCTGCTCCTTTATTAAAAAATAAAAAACCCTTCAGTTTAGTGGACTTTGCTGCATCAGGGGTCACTGCTTGTTTCTTCTTCAGACTCTTCCTCTCTGCTGCCTTTCTTTTCTTTTTTTGTTGATTTCTCACTTCATTTTACATGTTCTATCAGGGGTCTGGTGCATAACTTGCTGTGCATCTCTTTACTGCATTTAATGCAGTTTTACAAAGTGCAAATGGGGAAGAGGTTCTAATTTATTTGTCAAGCTCCACAGCAGGTTTGTAGCCATGATGAAGCAGCAGCTGTCTGTGAGGCTGACTACAGTGGAAAGAAAATCACAGAGAAGTTCAGTTTTTAAATGAATAAATCGGTGAGCAGGGGTCAAAAAGTCTGACACCAGCTGTAAATAACCATAAATGTATTTTATTACAGCTAAATGCTCCATAGCTCTGCTGTGTGACAGAGAGCATCAGAGGCCTCAGAAAGTGAAAGGAGGGATGTGTCTGTCTGTTCCCTCACAGCTGCAGTCTGAGGAATTACAGGCAGGTGAGCAGCATGAATATGTTTTATTAAGAGTGACCAAAACCTCTAAAATATTTTATTGTTTATAGTCAAAGGTGGCCCAGGGAGAAGGCCATGAGTCAGGATAGAGAGCTGCAGCACTGAGAGGAGAGCCTGCAGACAGAGACAGCAGGAGGTTAATCCTTTGTTAAATATTTACTTCAGCTATTATTAAATGTCTGCATTATTTAAATAATTAAAGGAAGCAGGGATACATCATCGTTCTTTATCATGATTAATTTAACACATCTGACTAAATGCGGATTTATTTAGTGTTTTAGGGTCACTTTCTATGTTCATGTCAATAAATGAAACTATGAGGCTCACAGCCCTGTTACCTTGTCACAAGTAATAATCTGCTTCCAGGAATGTTTTTATCATCAAACATCTCATGCTGTGTGTTTTCATTTAGCTCCTAATGATCTGGTTACTCTCCTTGTAGATGTCAGAGGCTCATTGTGTCAACTCAACCGCAGACTGGCAGCTTAAACTTTAGATTTTAGTGATTTAAAGAACTAAAGTTGGTCAGCAGGTGCTGCACTGCTGCTGCTGGTCATTCTGTGGTTCCTCAGCCTCTGGAGAGGAGAGAGGATGATAAATCAGTCAGCAGGCTTCAGAAACATCTCCCCCTCCTCCTGAGAGGATGGTTACGCCCTCGGTCACAGTGATGTAACGTTGTCATGGTTACTAGCAGTGATAAACAGGTCTGACTCTGTCTGGAGAACATGTTCCTAGATGCAGGAGACGTTCCTCCTTCAGGTTTTATCACCACCTTCCTCCTGCTGTGTGGGTTAAAGGGTTCTGCTTCATCTCTTGTCCTGTGAGCAGAGGTCCGTTCCTGCAAACTGCTCTCAGTCCTTCTGGAGACCTTCTGCTGCTGGTTCTCCTGCAGCCAGAGACGTTCCTCCTTCCTTTGTTAGATTCCTGGTTTCAGGATTCACTAGTAGAGACAAGCTGTCATATCTGTGCAGAGCCCAGGAACCTCCTGCTGGTGACGGACCTCCTCCTCCTCCTCTTCCTCTTCCTCAGTGGTGACGGTGTGCTGCTCCTCTGCAGCTCCTGCTGGAGTCAGATCTCCAGGATCAAAGCAGGACAGTCCAGAGCTCCTGGCTCAGGTCTCAGGGCTGCAGGGAGGCGGCCTCACCCACCTGAGCAGAACTCACCTGTCTGAGCCTCTTCCACCAGACAGGATTCTCTGATGGAGTCAGTCCAGGACTCTGGAGCCAAAGCTCCCCACCACACATGAAAGCCTGCTGGTTCCACCAGCTTCCTGAGACATCCTGCAGGACCTGGAGGAGAACAGAGGTCCTGTGGTTCTACTGGCCTTTAGAGCCGCCCCACGTTTGGTGAAATGTGGATCAACCTGCTGACTGAGACACTCTCCTCCAGAGTCCCAGGCAAGAAGTCAGGACTGAAAGAGATTATTAGATATTATTTGTAATATTATTTGTAATTCATATTAATTTTGGGAATTTGTATATTTAGATATTGGGGTTATTTAGTCATTATTTTTGCCACAATTCTGTCTCTGAGCTCCTCGGGCAGTTCCTTCAACCTCATGGTTCTCATTTGCTCTGACACACTGTCAGCTGTAAGGTCTTATATAGACAGGTGTGCCTTTCCTAACCAAGTCTAATCAGTTTAATTAAACACAGCTGGACTCCAATGAAGGAGTAAAACCATCTGAAGGAGGATCAGAAATGGACAGCATGTGAGTTAATAAATATGAGTGTCATAGCAAAAGGTCTGAATACTTATGACCAAGTGATATTTCAGTTTTTCTATTTCAATAAATGTGCAAAAAAATTCTACATTTCTGTTTTTTTCTGTCAAGATGGGGTGCTGAGTTTACATTAATGAGAAATACAATGAACATTTTTGATTTTAGCAAATGGCTGCAATGAGACAAAGAGTGAAAATTTAATGGGGTCTGAATACTTTCCGTACCCTCTGTAATTTAGCTTTTAATCAGCATCTATGGTCAGAAAGTAATCAGCAGCATGTGTGTAGCTTTTTGTAACAATCTGTAAAATATTGAATGAAAATCCTAACACCAATCATTCTTCTCCCTAAAAGGATAACAAATGCTAAATAATGAGCTTTTATAAATAAATAAAGGTTTAATAAAGGTTTTTGTTTTCCAAGTATCTGTATTTAGTGCAGAGTTCAGTTACAGCAGTTTAAAACAGTGAAATAACCTTTTAATGGACGACAGCCTCCAGTCAGCAACAGCCGCCCCTCATGTCTTCTCATATATTTACTGTTCTGGAAATAAAAGAAACCTCAGAAATCCTGTTTGGTCCAAAACAGATGAATATTTATTCAGAGGGATAATTGTATGATGGCCTCATAAAGCTCCACATCTTGCAGGTTTATCAGTGTGACTCCTTCTCTGTCCTGCAGGTCAGCAGAAGATCACAGCTCAGCATGGAGATAATAATGTGGTTCTGCCATGTGGACTCACCAGCAGGAACCCTGTTATAGTGGTAGAGTGGACCAGAACCAGTCTGGGCTCAGAATATGTCCTGGTGTACCGAGATGAGCAGATTGATGCATTTAACCAGCATCCATCCTTCAAGAACCGGGTGGATCTGCAGGACAGAACGATGAGGGACGGAGACGTGTCTTTGGTTCTGAAGAACGTGAGGACAGCGGGACATACGAGTGTCGGGTCGTTCAGAGTGGAAGAATCTCATCAGAACCATGAGAAAAAGTTGATGTGGGGTTTAGTTACTCTTTAAATGAATTTAGCTCACTCTTAGAAGAAAGAGGAAATTTTTATGTCATTGTAGATTCCAACCAGATGTGTCTTCTGCATCTAACCCGTCCCTCAGGGAGCGGTGGCAGCTTCCAGCGCCTGGGAGGAATCTGGGGCTACGGGTCTGGCTCAGTGACCCATAGTACCATCTGTTGGGTCTGGACCGGGTTCTTGAAGCCTTCTCAGAACCAAAGACTGCTGCTCTAACCACTAGATTAGTCACAGAAACACATCAGGAGGTGAAACGAATGGAAAAGTGTTAGAAAATGAGATTAAAACTAGTCTTTACCAAAGGCTGAATACAAGTGTCGTCAGGAGGCTGGAGGTCACTGAGCTGTAATCAGTAAGCTGCTGTAATCAGAGGGGGGGGGGGGTGAATACTTTCTCTCAGTTCTGCATTCACTGGTAGTGATGATGAATGAACTCCAGAGAAGCTTGCTCAGCAGTTTTTCTGTGTGATGTGTTGTTAATGGGTCCAGTCCTTTTTGCCCCTTTATTTCCTTATAAATGTACATTTTATTTTTATTACAGTCTGATGAGGCCGAGTTCTTTGGTCCGTTTCATCAGAACCACAGAACTTAGCAAGTTAAAGCTGGTGTGGTGGTGTCTGGATTCAGCCTTGGATTTAAAGCATTTTACCTTTTTGGAAAGAGGATTGAACTGTTTTTCTTTCATTTGAATTCTATATGTTCTCCTTCATCTATCAGCTAAATGTGAGTTTTATCTGAATTAACAGAGAACCTGAACGATTGAACAGAATTTTCTGCCAGACTGGAGGTGTTGATCCAGTTCAGCTCCTCCATCAGAGGACTGAACGTCGGAGGTTTCACCACCTCAGGGTCCAGAGAGTGATGGAGACTCCATGTCAGACAGGGAGCTACAGCTCCTGGTGGTCAGATCTCTACTGGGACTGAGGTAGAAACCAGCAGCTGAGGAGCAGAGGAGACCCATGTGGACCAGAACCAGAATCATTCTGGTGCCACAGGAAGCTGGCTGTGAGCTGATGATGTCATTAAAGGCAGATCTGAGGTCAGTTTATGCAACTAGATCAATATGAAGGTTTTAAAGGTCAAAAATTAGAATTAGATTTGTTTAATTAAAAATCCAAAGTCAAACAGATTTATAACACATATAAGAGAATCCTCAGACAGTTACTGGTCTGACACCATAGTTTCCAATTCTTTGTAAATGAAACCAAACCCTGATCTGTTCCCAGAGAACTGATCTCCAGAAACAAGAAAACATCAACCTGTTGGTTTACATCAGTTCATATTTAAACCGTAATACTCTTTTTGTCTTATTTCAGCTACTCTACATTTCTGTGTAACACATCAGGATAACTGTAATCTTCTATAGGCGCCTCATGGTTAAACCTGAACATTGTAACATTTACATCCATGAACCTCTCTTTAGTCCATTGAGGCGATATTATCAAACAGACATTCTTTGATGGAGGGATGTGTAACCTTTGACCTCTATGAATACTTGTAGAAAAAAAGAGAAAGATTGAGAATCAAACTCAGTTATAGTATTGTTCTCCATTTTTATTCTCCATTCTTCAAGGTCTTTCACGGTTTTTCTTTGGACTTTAATTATTTCTCAGCAGAAATGAAGCCAAAGTTAAACAATCATCTCACAGTAACCAGTGTAGATGTCAGATGATCTAAATCTCCTAAGTTTAGAACATTTAGCATCAGCTTCAGAGGGAGAAGGTTAACATCAGCTTCACTCTGACGGCCTGCAGTCTGGGTTAAACACTCAGTGTGATGTTGCCCCCTGGTGGACAAAGCCTGGTAGCTCATTCATTCATTCATTCATTCATTCATTCATTCATTCGCTGCTGAAATTGACAGGTTAGTTTTATTGTTGTCTCTTTAAAAGACTATCAGCATAAGATCAACACTGGAACCAGAACCAGCCTGGATCCTGTGATGGGATGATTTCATTCATCCTGTTCCTGTCCACATCTGGATGTCAGCTGGATTCTCAGAACCGCTGGACTCGTCTAAACTGCAGCTGGAGGCTGGCAGCATGAATTCAGCTCTTTTACCCTTTTGTCTTTCTTGATGTTTGATTCTTTCTTCTACTTACCGGCAGAAGGTCACTGGGTGCACCAGGGGGCGCTAGAGGGTGCTATAGCTCCCCCTGCAAAAGTCATAGCACCCCCAAGAAAACATTACATTATCATTTTCTTTTTCATCTTTTGCAGGAATCCTTGCCTCGGATCTGATCTCCTCAACGATCTACCCCCCTTTACATGGAAAGGCTGATTACCTGCCTCGTTAACCACAGTTATGGGCAGGAAGAAGGATGTGCAGCACCATACTTCAGGGACAGAATGACCAGGCTAAACCTCAAAACAAACTTGTTTTGGTGTAAAAAGCTTGTCGTACATTGAAGTGAACGTAGGTCTATTGAATGAGAGGATAAACGCATCACAGCTGGGATGTAGTCCTGGTTCCTAAAGGGCTGAAGAAGATGACAACAGCAGTCCTTCACTACACAAATAATAGAAATCTCACTCCACAACTTAGCATCTAGTGCATCTAACAGGGATCCTGATGCCCCACAGACGCCTGATGCTGATGATTTAGCTGCAGGGAGAGAGTCAACAATACGTCAGATAAGATGAGCAGAGGCCAGACTGCTGGTGAGAGGATCAGAGGCAGGATGCCGCTGATGAGAGGCTGGAAGCACCAAACCAAGAGAGATGAACCCAGGAGCTGCTGCAGACTTTTTAAACAAAGCTGGGATCTAAACTCTGATGCAGGTCATCACCATTAACTTTACACAAAGACCGCTGTTTTCTAAATTAGTAATATTTAACCTTATATGTGCAAAACCTGCTGTTATATTTCAACTATTCTAAATACTAAAACTGCCATTAGTAAATTCCTGATGGAGTGAAATGTTCTCTCAATATGTTTTCTGCTTCTTGTTGCGTTCTCTTTCAGCCTCTGCTGTCTCCTCTCCAAATCTGTTCCTGCGTCAGATGGAAGTGAAGACACATCATTACCTAATGGACAGTTTGATATACATATGAATAAATATGAATGCAGAGACCCTGTTTATGGCTGGTCTATATATTGAGTTTTTGAAGATACTAGCATATTTTTAGATTAAATGTAAATTTATACGGTGGTGTGGGTTTATTGAGGCCAGGCCTGATACTGAAGAGAAATATATATATATATATATATAAAAATATGTCACAGAAAGAAACTGTGACAGTAATAAGCTTATAGAAATCATGTGTCTCAGTCTCATATGTGGATGACATTAAGGGGAGCACTGGCACTTACTTTTTTCCATTTAAAGCACTGATTAAAAGAAATGTGTAATAAAAAAATGTATAATTTTCTTCTGTCTAAATTTCCACAGATGCATCTGGGAAAATGATACAGTGAATTCATTGTTGCAGCTCACGCTTGTATGTATTGATTGAGCAGCAGAATACCACATATTCATTCTACACTTGTGAATGTTGCAGTTTGTGCTTGTGTCTGTTTGTGATGAGAAACGTGAAAATAATTTATCCTTCATGGAGCCACCCATGCTGCAGGTGAAGCAGGGAAAGCAGACATTATACTTAGCCACATGCTGCAGCGCCTCCTGTTGCAGAATTTATAATTTGAGTTTAAGCAGAATACACTAAATCCGAATTTAATCACATTTTAGTATTACATTTATTTTCCACTGGCTCTTTAACCATATTTTAGAATTTCCACTAATTCATTGTGTCATGGTAGCTGTTTTTTACCCACATGCAGAGACAAGCCAGGCAGAATTAGAAGGTTAACTGAACCACTACTGAGGAAACTATGCAGGGTTCTTTAGAAAGGGAACCAGATCTCACTGCTAAGATCGGCAGGTGATGAGACCCGGGACACAAGAGACACAGTTACCCAGGCAACCAGAGAGACTGAGTCCCACCACCTATGGCTAATATTACAATGATTTCAATACTGGCTAACACTCTGGCAGAGAAGTGCTGACAGCCGTCCGCTTATCTGCAGCCACCACAGGCCTGAAATGACCTGCAAGCAGAGCAGCAGCCACCTGTGGGAGAGGAGGAGGAAATGGGCTGCACCATCTGAGCACACTGATTATTTTGTTATTCACCTTTGTTTAATTTGGTCCGTTTTAGCCTTAGTTCCTCAGTGAGACTAAACTCCTTATTAAACTATTGTTTATAGGATAGTCTGCTGGCCTTTTCACTGTTCAACACCAGTGTTTATACCTTAGCTGCTTCTTTATTAAAAATAAAAAAAACCTTCAGTTTAGTGAACTTTGCTGCATCAGTGGTCAGTGCTTGTTTCTTCTTCAGACTCTTCCTCTCTGCTGCCTTTCTTTTCTTTTTTTGTTGATTTCTCACTTCATTTTACATGTTCTATCAGGGGTCTGGTGCATAACTTGCTGTGCATCTCTTTACTGCGTTTAATGCAGTTTTACAAAGTGCAAATGGGGAAGAGGTTCTAATTTATTTGTCAAGCTCCACAGCAGGTTTGTAGCCATGATGAAGCAGCAGCTGTCTGTGAGGCTGACTACAGTGGAAAGAGAATCACAGAGAAGTTCTGTTTTTAAATTAATAAATCGGTGAGCAGGGGTCTGAAGAGTCTCTGACATCAGCTGTAAATAAACATAAATGTATTTTATTACAGCTAAATGCTCCATAGCTCTGCTGTGTGACAGAGAGCATCAGAGGCCTCAGAAAGTGAAAGGAGGGATGTGTCTGTCTGTTCCCTCACAGCTGCAGTCTGAGGAATTACAGGCAGGTGAGCAGCATGAATATGTTTTATTAAGAGTGACCAAAACCTCTAAAATATTTTATTGTTTATAGTCAAAGGTGGCCCAGGGAGAAGGCCATGAGTCAGGATAGAGAGCTGCAGCACTGAGAGGAGAGCCTGCAGACAGAGACAGCAGCAGGCTGATTCTTTGTTAAATATTTACTTCAGCTATTATTAAATGTCTGCATTATTTAAATAATTAAAGGACGCAGGGATACATCATCGTTCTTTATCATGATTAATTTAACACATCTGACTAAATGTGGATTTATTTAGTGTTTCAGGGTCACTTTCTATGTTTATGTCAATAAATCAAACTATGAGGCTCACAGCCCTGTTACCTTGTCACAAGTAATAATCTGCTTACAGGAATGTTTTTATCATCAAACATCTCATGTAGAGTGTTTTCATTTAGCTCCTCATGATCTGGTTACTCTCCTTGTAGATGTCAGAGGCTCATTGTATCATCTCAACCACAGACTGGCAGCTTAAACTTTAGATTTTAGTGATTTAAAGAACTAAAGTTGGTCAGCAGGTGCTGCACTGCTGCTGCTGGTCATTCTGTGGTTCCTCAGCCTCTGGAGAGGAGAGAGGATGATAAATCAGTCAGCAGGCTTCAGAAACATCTCCCCCTCCTCCTGAGAGGATGGTTACGCCCTCGGTCACAGTGATGTAACGTTGTCATGGTTACTAGCAGTGATAAACAGGTCTGACTCTGTCTGGAGAACATGTTCCTAGATTCAGGAGACGTTCCTCCTTCAGGTTTCATCACCACCTTCATCCTGCTGTGTGGGTTAAAGGGTTCTGCTTCATCTCTTCTCCTGTGAGCAGAGGTCCGTTCCTGCAAAGTGCTCTCAGTCCTTCTGGAGACCTTCTGCTGCTGGTTCTCCTGCAGCCAGAGACGTTCATCCTTCAGGTTTTATCACCACCATCATTCCTCCTCCTCCTCCTCCTCCTCTTCCTCAGTGGTGACGGTCTGCTGCTCCTCTGCAGCTCCTGCTGGAGTCAGATCTCCAGGATCAAAGCAGGACAGTCCAGAGCTCCTGGCTCAGGTGTCAGGGCTGCAGGGAGGCGGCCTCACCCACCTGAGCAGAACTCACCTGTCTGAGCCTCTTCCACCAGACAGGATTCTCTGATGGAGTCAGTCCAGGACTCTGGAGCCAAAGCTCCCCACCACACATGAAACCCTGCTGGTTCCACCGGCTTCCTGAGACATCCTGCAGGACCTGGAGGAGAACAGAGGTCCTGTGGTTCTACTGGCCTTTAGAGCCGCCCCACGTTTGGTGAAATGTGGATCAAACTGCTGACTGAGACCCGTTCTGACCCAAGGCTGGTCCTCCTTATCCAGAGGGGGCGCTGTGGTTAATCAGCTGAACCTGGAAGGTTCTCCTCCAGAGAATAAATCTCACACGGCTGCTCTAGAGACCCTGAGAGACACATGATGAGTGAGGGGGATGGAGGAAGCAGCTTAGAACGGACCAGAACCAGCAGAACCTCAGCAACAGGAGCCTCTGGGTCTCTTCTTCTTTCAGGGAGAACAGTTTCTCCCAAAGTTTCTGGACCTTTTTATTCTGTATTTCTTCACAGATGGGGCCCGTTTGTCCCCCACTGGGATCTATGACGTGACTCCAGGAGGAGTTAAACTAATTCACCTTAGAACCTCAGAACCTGCCTTTATTTATGACCCAGTCAGGAACCAAACATGTTTTCAAGGACACCGACCAACAGAGAAACCTCTAGAGACGAGGTTAATGTGAGAATAAAATCTGATCACATGTCAGATAAAAACCAGCAGATCTAAAACCAGAAGCTTCTGCAGCTTCACTTTAACAGGAAGAATGAGAATCTGCTGAGCTGACGGCTCAGAAGCTGCTAAGTAATAATCTGAATGATTCCTGGAAGGAAGTAAAAAGTGAAGATTTCAGGTTGTCTCCACCCTGAACTACAGATGGAGGCTGAGGGTCAGACATACTGCTGAACTATGGCCACAGCATCATCATCTAGATGTAACTGGCTCACATGTTTAATGTGGACACCATGAGAGCTCAGTGATTATTATGGAGCATGAGCTGATCAGGCTGCAACAGGCTGGCTGACATGTGCTTTAGACCAGATTACAGCAGAACACCTTCAGTCTGCCTCACAGGCTTTAGGCTTTGATTCAGACAAAGCTAGAATGGAGCAGATGTTTGACTTCTTCTACAGTTTTTGGTTCTTCACTATGTCTCTGTAATGTGGGCACGGCTTGAAGAAGAGCTGCCATTGATCTGACACAGACACCACCCACGTCTCCATGATGAGGCTTTAATGAAGCTCAGGCTGCAGGGGTCAAAGGTCACAGGAGCTCCAGCAGAGGAGCAGCCATGTTTGATACAACAGAGGACAACATTACAATGAGTGGATATAGAGAAGCAGCAGAGAGGAGAGAAATCTGTTTTCATGCAGACAGAGAGCAGATAAAATGTAGACCAGAACATTAACAGGACGTTAAAATAAAGATAAAATCTGAACCAGAACATTTACAGGACGTTTAAATACAGAAACGTTACTTTAATAGAGCTGCAGACGTCAGTTAGATCAGGAACTGATTCATTTACTGACTATTTTCTTTGGTTAATAGATCTAAAAAGAAACACTGAGTAAATTAACACACTTCAATAAACAAGCGATAAACTAAAAACATTTGAAGCTGATTTAAATGCAGATGTAAAGGCAAAATCATGTAAAAAAACAAACAAAAAAAACTAAATTCAACATTCACATTTATTTAAGGTCATATATCCATCCCTGTTTGGCAAAATGTTAGAAAATATAACAAGTGCTGTAAATAATTATTTTGCTAATTAATGTAAGTAAATTAAAATACTTCAATAAACAACAGTTTTAAACTTAAAGCGTTTTGAATTTAAAACAAACATTTATAGCTCATTTTAAATCCAAATTTAAAGGCAAAAACGTAAAAAAAATGATTTCAGGTAATTTATGTCTATCCCTGTTTAGCAGAGCAGAAGACAATATAACTATGGCTGCAACTAAAGATTTTTTATTTAAATGCTTCATCTCTTTTTATTAAGGGATTTATAATCCAAACGCAAACGGCTCTTAAATGCAGATCTTCCTTAAATAATGTGAACCAGGTGAAGCTAAATGTTAAGCTACTTGAGAATTTCTGGATAGATCAGATTTAAAGACAAAGAAGGTTTTTCATATCAAAGAATAAAAGTTAATTTTACATAAAAGCTAAATATAAAATGCTGCATAAGATTTATTATGATGAATGAATTAGTGAAATAATCAATTCATCATGACTAATCTTAATAATAGTCTCAGTCCTAACAATCAGACCTAAAGCTAAATCTAAACTAGAACAGCTGAAAGTAACAGAATTAGAAAAGCTTCATCAGAGTTTAACACTCAAAGTCCCAAAGTGCAGACTTTAGTCTGCACCTAGTTTGTATCCAGTATCCCCCCAAAGGTATTAATGTCTCTCCTCTGGTGGAGTGAGCAACATTTGCAAATCAAAAGGCAATTGTAAGAATGTAAAGGCAGTTTACCTGTGGCAAATGTAGGAAAGGCTCACCATGGGAATGTGGAAACTGCTAGATGGGACAATTGTATTTTACATTTTTCCACTTTATATTTAGTGCTTTATCCATATGTAGACTGCTTTTCTTTATCTGAAATAAAAAAAAATCTTTCTGAAGTTATACCTTCTGTCTGTTGTTTTTCAAAATTGAGCTGTTTGGGGTGGTATTTGGCTCCAGTCCCCCCAACAGTACTTCACAACTCTCAGAACCATTCCACCCCCTTTGGTTTTAGTTCAAGCCTCTCTGTTGAGGAGTGTTTTACCTGAAAGCGGGGGTGGGGGGACTACGGCTGTTCCTTGTGTGACATAAATGTTACTCCAATACTAAAGGCATACTGTTTGTCTTTCTCTAAGATTAAAATTTGAATGACATAAAAAGGTGAGACAAGACAAAATACAATTATTATTTTGTTCATATAGTGAGCTTTGCAATATACATGAGTCTGTTGGTGAATGGACAATAGAAATAGGCTCTGCCTTGCCTTGTTGGAAAAGCATGGCTATGACCTGTTCTCAGCTCAGGAACTAGGACCCGTATGGTATCTGGTTGTTCAATGGGTTTGCCTAAATAAAATGTTTAGATATGACTTATCAATATATTCCTGCAAAAAAGGTCTGATGTTGCAGGGCCATGTAATGAAAAGTGCTTGGAACATGCTCCTGTTCTGATCCCAGTTTGTTTCAGCCTTTCTCCAGTCTCTTGTAGAAGGGCTGGTCTTATCACAGGTTATTTGCATTACAAGAGTAACAGTTAGCAAGGTAGGGTGAATACACAAACTTGAAGAGGGGAGGGGGGCTGGCAAAAGAAATTAAATTCCCTGGGTCTTCTATCCTGGACTAAACATCAGAAATACTGAGTGAAGATGTGAGCTGCTGCTGAGAAATGAGGTTCTGATGACGGACCAGAACCACCTCTCTCTGCTAGAGAATCAAACTAAAGCTCAGAACTTCAATCCTGACTTTGGAGGAAAACTGGATCTGAGAGAAACCCCGAAGGCACCAAAGGTTTCACCTTTCCACCATTTAAACTTTTTCTGGGTCTGGATGTGAGCTAAGGAGAAATAATGATGGAGAGAATGTTCCTCAGGAGCTGGAGGCTGGTTCTGGTTCAGAGTTCTGGGTCAGAGTTCTGGCTCAGAGTTCTGGATCAGGGTTCTGCTACCAGAACCAGCTTCAAGCTCTCAGTCATTAATCCTCATCAATACAGAGTCTGCAGACTGGACCCAGAGGCAGCAGCTGATGAAGAGTCCTCTATTCTTCATCCATCAGAACCTTCACCGAGATCTTCTCTCAGAACCAAGATCCAATTGGATCAAGAACAAATCATTGATGAACGAACAAATCAGACTGATTTATCAGCCATCAGAGGAGTCGGGTCAATGGAGTTGTTTCTGGTCCTGATGTCCTCTGGTTGGTTCTTGACCTGAACTCTCCCTGCTGAGGAGACAAAAGATCCATTAGAACCCAAAACAGAACAAAAACAGAAACAGACTAGAATGAGCGGAACCACAAACCTTTGACTGTGAGGTTAACTGATTTCATTCTCAGAAGTTCTTCATCCTTCTTGACTTTACAGAAGTAGACTCTACTGTCTTCCTTTGTGGGATGCATCAAAGTCAGATTGAGGTCTCCAGTTCTCAGCGGGTCTTCTTTCATCTTGGTTCTGTTCCAGTAAAACTTATCCTGTTCTTTAGGCTGTTCAGAACAGTTTTTAACATTCTCATACACATGGACCTTCCTGTTATCTCTGTCCCACCACACCACTTCAGCATCTCCTGGTAGCTCAGGTGTTGTTGTGAACGGCAGCAGGACAGACTCCGCCCCCTCCTCCACCTCCACCTGATGGACTGAGAGAACAACAGAGAGGAAGAGGAGCTGTAGAAAACAACAGAATATATGAATATATATATATATGAATATATATATATATATATATATATATATATATATATATATATATATATATATATATATATATATATATATATATATATATATATATATATATGGCTTACATATATAATATGTAAGCCATCTACGTCAAGAGAGAAAGACCAACCTTAAACAGAGGAGGAGGCCTTAGGTTCCAACTCTCAAAAACTTACAACACAGCTATAGGATTAATTCCAGCCAATCATCACCTTAACTCTCACCCTCATTCAGGTGATCAAAACATTGTTCCTTTAAGCCAAGCCAATAACAACCCTAACGACTCCTCGTTACAGAGGAGTGGACCAGTTTCAGTTCAATCTGCTGGCTTAATGTCTTTAACAACCGCCCATTACTTAGGGGTGGACCTGTTTCTGTTGAATTTGCGTGTTATCAAAGCATTACAGGCCTTTGTTAGGCAGTAGTATAAAGCTTGGTACTCATCATTACTCCAGACTTTTTGAATTGAGAAAGCTTCTTGGAGAGGAAGAGAAACGTCTTCAACTACGGAAAACAAGTCCAGTTGTTTTGTTTTTACTTTTTTTGGAAATAAATCGAGGGACTATTTACGTCAGGGCTCGATAACTTTTCACAAGTAAGATGAACAGATATCGTTTATATTTTTGATTAGAATGTGATTTTTCTAAAATTAGGCAGAGAGTTACAGGTCTACACGTCTTTGTGACATAGTCTCTCCAAAACTGCATCTGCTCCCTGAAGGCATCAGTGCTTCGTTAGACATCAGTGAACAGCATATTATATATAATATATATATTATATAATATATATTATATATATATTTATATATTATATATAATATATATATTAGTGACATAACGAAATAATGGCATCTCAAAAATACACCTTCATTAAAAGAACACACACACACACACACACACTTACATTTTAGTTTATTTGGCTAAAAACGGAGTTATCTGTTTTTGAAAATGAACTCTTCACATATATAGTGAACCCTCACTATACGGCGGTGCACCTTTCACGGTCTCGCTACTTCACGGATCTGCGTTGATGAGCCGTTCATTACAGTTCTCAAACATAATCGGTGCCCAGAAGAAAAAAGAGCAACAACAACTACTGATAACTATGTTCTTCTCCCGAAAACAACAACAACACACCAGCACCGTGGGCTTTAGAAGAAAAAAACGCTACAGAGCGGAGTCAGGATGCAGCGGCTCAGTCAGAAAAGCAGTGAAATACACGAGTCACAATTTGTCCTACTGTACTTTGGATTTTTTCATAATCATTTTTCAATTTCTCCCGTTCTAATCCAATGACTCGGGTCGCGGTGGGACGGTGCTGATCTCCGCAATCTGAAGCCTTCAGTTCGTATTGATGATCAAATTATTATTTTACAGCACAGTAGTTATTTGTAAAATAAATAAATAAACGTTTATACAGTACTTTTATTTCTTAAACAAATGCTTGGACCCGTAAAAAGGTTTTGTTCTTTGGTTTCAATGTACTATGGCGTATTTTATTGTATAATAATTGTAAACAAAAATAAAGGTTACTACTTCACGGATTTCGCCTATCACGGGTTCTTTTTGAAGCCTATATATATTTATGTACATAAATATGTGTACATGTACAAATGTGTTTGTTTATGTAGTAATAAAAAACTTATAAACATGTATGAGTGGCTGTGTTTTGAAACATACATACATCATGTCACAATATTCTATTACTTTTAACTCCACTAAGATTATTTAAACGCACTGGACCATTTGTTATAATAGCTATAGTTTTAAAGTTTTAAGCAAAAAAAAAAAAAAAACAACATGAAAATTAGTTCAATATTCAACGAGTTATAGTTGATTAAAATTTATTCTGCGCCTACTAAACACATTACACTGAGCTGAACTGTCGACCGGCCCAAGATGGCGCCCCTAAATCCCGTCAGCGGCCATAGACAAAAGCGGTTGATGCGGGGTTTACGCTTATATTATGTCTATGAGCAGCAGGTCTTCATCATTAAAGGATTGTGGGTAAAGCTGAAGGCCAGCAGCAGCAGCTCTTCATCACTGAAGGATTGTGGGTAAAGCTGAAGGCCAGCAGCAGGTCTTGATCACTGAAGGATTGTGGGTAAAGCTGAAGGCCAGCAGCAGGTCTCACTGAGCTATATTATACACTGGAGTGCTAATCGCAGGCTGTTAGAACGAGTCGCTTTGAAGCCACCAGCCGCCATATTGGTACTCCCTATTTTCCCCCAGTAACTAGGGAATATGTGCGCTACAGCATCGAATAACAAGGATTTTCTCATGTTCTAACATATATTTTTATGTTATGTTCTAAAACTATCAAGTACTGAGAGAGTCATGTGCTGAAATATTTTGCATTTCATCTATTTAAATATATATATATATATATTTAATATGAATAACATGTAAAATATTTTAGCACCTAATTTCCTAGTAGTTGATAGTGTTAGTACATCCACTGACTGTAGAATTACCTGTGAAACGTTTTCAGACAGCCAGAAAACTGCTTGTTGTTGCAACCAAATCCTGTGGGATTCTGTGAGAGTAGGGAGTAGCAAGATGGCGGCCAGTGACTTCAGTTTTTCGGCAAAATCAGCACTCCAGTGTATTATATAGCTCAGTGGCAGGTCTTCATCACTGAAGGATTGTGGGTAAAGCTGAAGGCCAGCAGCAGGTCTTCATCACTGAAGGATTGTGGGTAAAGCTGAAGGCCAGCAGCAGCAGGTCTTCATCACTGAAGGACTGTGGGTAAAGCTGAAGGCCAGCAGCAGGTTTTCATCACTGAAGGATTGTGGGTAAAGCTGATGGCCAGCATTAGGTCTTGATCACTGAAGGATTGTGGATAAAGCTGAAGGCCAGCAGCAGGTCTTCATGACTGAAGGATTGTGGGTAAAGCTGAAGGCCAGCAGCAGCAGGTCTTCATCACTGAAGGATTGTGGGTAAAGCTGAAGGCCAGCAGCAGGTGAGAGCAGAAGGTAACAGAAAGGTGCTGCAGAGGATCAGAGTCTTGATGCTGCTGGGATCTTTAGTCCAGCTGCTGCTGACCAGCAGTGTGCAGCTGCTGCTCTTCTTTCTCACATTTCATCTGTGGATCTAAAGTGGAACCTTGAAGAAAAGCAGAGTTCCATCCAGCATGTCTTTGTTCCAGGACAACAGTCCTCTCTGGTGGCTCCACTCAGCATCTCTCACATGTTCTCCATGAAGACACTGACACACACCTTCATCACCTCCCAGCCAAGGTCAACTTGAACTAGACTACATGAGGAACTCACTGGGTTCTGGTTCTAAAGCTGTATCAACTGTTTGCAGTACCAACATGATGCATGGAGAGAAGAAGCTGGACCACTGCAGAGACACCAAGATCACATCAACACCACATGTTGATGTGAAGCAGCTTTCTCGCCTGAAGGTTTAGAACCAAACAGCGTCACTGGTTCTGATCCAGATTACTGTGAAATAATCTTCAATGGATCCAGCTGCTGTTGCCTAGACTGACCTCTGGCCTGCTGCTTCCTCCAGTCCATCACTCCATCAGGACCAGTTCAGCCTCTGGAGAACCAAAAAGTCTAAGAATGAAGCTGATTCTCTATGAGTTGCTCTATGTTACTGGCTAGTTTAAGATCAAGAGGTTCTGCAGATGTTCCTCCACTATCTTGAGCATCAGAACATCATCTGTTCCACATTTCCTCTTCCGACTGCTGATCTGGGTCTGCTTGGTTCTGCTGTCATTATTGGCTGTTTAGAAGGACACAGCTGATGCTGCCAGAACCAGCTGAGGTCCAGATAGAAAGCTGCTCATTGAATCCCAGCAATGCTTCCATTGATCAGAGTGTTTGTCAGGAGAAGTGCTGAAAACCTGGAGCTGGAAACTGGACCCTGTCTGGACCGGACCTCTGTCTCCTGCACTGGTTCCTCATCTTCACTCATTCTAATGTATTGTTATGTTCAATGAAAGCAGGAAAAATGCTGAGTCATGACATCACATTTACTGGGACTCTGAAGCTGAAACTCACACATTTCACTTTCAGCTTCTAAGGAGCCTCTGATCAGTATTGATCACACCTGATCAGCTGATTGGAGCACATTTAGACCCCTGACCTTTGACCTGGAGAGTTAAAGCACTGACCTTTGACCCAGAGATCAACTTGTTTCTTCATCAGGATGTTCTCCTTCCCTCTGTAGACGATGCAGGTGTAGATGTTAGTGTCTTCATCTGTGGGGTGTTTCAGAGTCAGACTGAGGTCTCCAGTTCTCAGCAGGTTTTTCTTCATCTTGGTTCTGTTTCTGTAGAACTGGTCCTTTTCTTCAGGATGATCAGAACCGTTCTCATACACATGGACCTTCCTGTTTCTCCTGTCCATCCACTCCACTCTAACATCTTCAGGCAGGGTAACTGTGGTTCTGCAGGGCAGCAGGACAGACTCCTCCCCTGAATCCACCTCCACCTGTGGGACTGAGAGGACAACAAAGGACAAGATGAGTTGGACAGACAGTAGCAGCAGCTCTGAGGACATTTTCTTTGACAGGATGAAGGTCCAACATGTTGGACTGGTTCCAGTCTGAAATGGGTCCCATGTCTCCACTGAACAGAGACAGTGTTGTCTTTGCTGAGGGTCCAATCAGCAGCAGAACCGACTGTGGGACAGAACGTCCTCAGTGTGGACAGGAGACCCAGCAGAAAGCTGCAGACTGACCCAACCAGCAGTCAACACTGACTTCAAGCTGCTGCTGAAGTTTTTCACAGCTTCAACATGTTGATCCAACATCATCATTGAGCTCCTGGTTCCCTCAGGCTGGCAGGAGTTCTGCTACAGGTCCGGATGGGTCAAAGTTCTCCGGACCTTTTCATTCTGTTGAGGGTTCAGGTTTCATCCATTTCATAGTGAAACCAGTTCTAGTTGCTGTGAGTGAAGATAAATCTGGGTTTTTATGAAGTTGAGCAGAGATCCAGAACCTTCCAGAACCCAGCCGACAAATACCAGCTGAAAGGTGAGAGGACCAGAACCTTCTGGACCTCTGAAGGTTGGGTCTTC